>NW_027110944.1:670758-707935 GCF_000696795.3 Halyomorpha halys | reverse complement strand
AGTTAGATATATAGTTTTACTTATTTATCTAACTAAATTTTTTTAATCGTTTTTTACAATACTACAATACAATTTAGCTCCACTCATTCCTATAATTATCCTCGATAGTTAAAACGACTAGAAACCTCATGACTTTTTTTATAATTATGATTAATAGATTCCTGCCTCTCTACTAAGACCTCAGAGCTTACAGAGATGAAAATTTCATTCCACCACCATTGAGTATAGTATAGAGCATTGACTTTTGTTCAAATAATAGAAAAATTAAATAAATTATAAAATATTTACTTTTTTTAAGGATCGAAAAAAATTAAAAATTATATTTTACTTGCTTGAATGGAAGCAAAGCTTACTAACTAATATTGCAGCTAATGATGATAAATAAAAATTCAATATAATATAGCTGAACCCGGAAAGAACCTTAATGATAAATATTATACAATTGGATTCAATACATTTAATAAAGAAATTGTTAAATATAAAAAGAATTTTTTTTATTTATTTATTTCTAAGCTTAAATATATACAGTGTCTCATAAATCCTGAGCAATATTTTCAGACCCGGCAATAGACCTGAAGACCAACAAAAATAGTTCATATAGACCATGGTCTTATTCGATACGAAATAGGGGAAAATTGATGTTTGGTTTTTTTATTATGGAAATTTCGGAATAAGATAGGGTTCAAAAAAGTAAAATCCAGCTTGTAATCATCTTGTATCAGATCACTTTGTAGTTTCGAAATTTATTTTCAAAGAAAAAATAAACAAGATTATATTAAATTTTTCAAATATTCTCTATATGTAAATTATCTTGAAAAATTCGATGGTATCCTTTTAATAATATAAAAATAATTCTAACTTTTAAAAATATTTTTTTAAGTCAGATTTGAAATTAATATATATTTTTTTAATTAAACGCGGACCGATTATTTGGTTTAACAAATCAATTCAGTTCTTCAAATCCACACCAATGCCCTATACTGTCAACATTTCAAGAACAAATTATTATTTCGGTAATTATCCAGAAAATAATACAAAAGAAAAACATTGATTCCCAAAAGTCATGTTTTTTATTACTTATATACTTTCCTTAAATACTTTAATATATTAAGGAAAATCGGGTCACATTAAACTACACGACAATTTTAATTACATTGTTAACTGAATGTTAATGACAAATTTGTTAGTTTCATATCGATTTAGGCAGGATCATTGTTTAATGATTTATTTAAAAAGTAATAATAATATTTAAGTCGTCAACATATCTGATTTTTCTATTACATCATTATTATATTCGATCTATTTCTCTAATATATCGGAAAAATATTATTATACTTTTTATAGATCATATCAATTCCACAACTAGTATTAAAAAAGTTCGACTTAAAAACAAATGAAAATAGTTAAATTATAATACTTTATATATTGATAAAAAAAAAATATTTATTGCATAGAAGATATACATTTTTCCTGATTATTGCAATAACAGCTGAAATTTATAACAGCGCTGAAATTATTTTAGTTTAAGTTTTGAAATTAAATTTATTTTTAATTTATCTTTTCAAAATCCACAAGATTACAAAAAAATATTTTTAACATACTTATTTTATTTTATGTTTGAAATTATTATTAAATTAACACTATTATTTAATGTCCATAAGTGCCAGATTGCAATAATTTAAAATAGAAAAGGATAAAAAATTAGATAATAGTGACATTGAAAGGAGGGTTCTGACAGAGGGAGCGTCCCCTCTGTATAAAGATTATTGTAGCAACAAGCCGCATGCCTCATTGAATCTGAATGGATATCGTTCTAAGTTATTCGACATGTTTTCCGATTATCAATTTGCAAGCCGTTTATTTACGACAATGTTAGTTTGTAGGTTTTATTTTATTTTTGTTAACAAAAAGAATTAAGTATATTCATGATAGATTAATAACAGCTTAAAAAATAATTAATGACACAGAATGGGTATGGGTTGTGTAAAAACTAGATACGTTTTCTAAATATCAAAATCAATCAATAAGTTTTTTATCCTGATTGTTTTAAACATTTATAACTAACTGATATAATAAAATTGCTTATATACTTTAAATAATATTTCATATTCTATATTTTTTCTATGAACATTTATCTTAACTTTTATCTTTAACATTAACTAATTATTTTAGTTATGATATTCCTACGTACTCTAATTTTTCGAATACTTAATCATAAAATAATACTTCATTAACTTAAAATTCCATATTTTGTAGGAGCGGTACATTAGAACTAAAGTAATGTTATTAACTTTAATAGATTAAGGTTTAATTTAACTCTTGTTTTTTTTTCTTTCAGTTCTTCTTCTTTTATTCAATCTTTTATTTTGTGGAAAATTAATATTTACTGTCAGTGAAACAATTTTATTGGTTTAAATAAATCAATCTTAAATATAAATTTACATCTCACATCCAATTGAAAACACGTTTTGCAGGCTATTCTGCCCAGGTCGTTAATTACAAATATTACCCTGTTTTGTCACAATTTCATTAATTTTTATAACTTTTAATTTTAGATTAACTTATCACTATAAACTATCATACAAACAATTGTTTATTATTTAAGATTGTCTTTGAGGATAGCCGAATTGGCCAAAACGTTCGACCGTTGATGATATATGATAATAGAGTATTGAGACTAAACATAGATACCAATTGATTTATTTAAACAATAAACACTAGTCTCATAAAATTGAAAAGATTATATATAAACTATTTAATTTGTTTATATATTATAAGATTTTTATTTTTCTAATTATATCAGCGTAGTGATGACTCATTTAATTTCCAAGTATCAGTTTTATAATTTATATTTTGTTCTATAAAGACCTTAATGTTCCATATGTAACCGACCTAGCCCGAACCAGATATCATTCCTTCCATTACAAACTCCCTAACCATCCAAACCCACTAGTTTCTAACCTTGCTTCCTCTTCCATTCCTGACAATCCTCCGAGGCGCCTGAAAAGAAGGCCACGAGACCTGCTAATGTAAAACGTCATTAAAGTGCTACCAATGGGTATTTTCTCTACATGTCTGTTACACTCCATTTTAACTGAGATCAAATTTACTAAATGTATTATAATGTACAGTTGTAAATAGCAATAAATAAATAAATAAAAATAAAATATTTTGTTCTATATTTTTATTTAGAAAAATAGACTCAACTGTTTTTAATGCAGGAACATTTATTTTTATCAATTTTTAACTATTTTTACAGTTAGTTTTTTCCTTATTCAATCTTGTAACAATTATCTTAGAGGTTTCTTCAGTATATCTGTGTATCTTGTAGTCTTGTATACTATTTTATCGTTTATATTGGGTAATTTCGTATTTTATTATTATATATTAAATGTTTTAAAGATCATAAATATATATTTTCTTATTTCTTCTGTTAATCCTGCTATATAGTGCATTTTTTAATTTTGTTCCTAAAATTCATTTCTCACATTTTTTAAATTTATTTTTCAGTTTTATTATTTTCTATTTCAACTTTTATATATTCCAATTTAGTTACTTTGGTTTTGTTATTCATTTTTCTTTACCATATTTTGTAATTCGTTTTTTTGGAGTTTTTTATCAGGATTGTATATATTTTTGTTTTTGCATTATTTCCATAATTTTTATCTGTTAAAGTCAATGGACCTGTGTATATGATTGTTTGCTAAATTTATTTTTACTCTACAAGGGTAATAGAATTAAAATGTAATAAGGTATTACTTGTGATATCTTTATGTCCACCTAGTTTTATCGTATTATTTTGTATAATTAAGTCACATTATAACATCACTAATGTGGAACTGCGACGAAATATGGAATTTTTAGTCAATGACGACATAATACAAGTAGGATTAGCATGGAATATAGTAAGTAGAAGAATTAATTAATGTTAAAGAAATAAAGTTATGATAAAACAATTAAATCATAAAATACTAAATTTGGTATTAAGTTTTAAATATATAAGTGTATTATATTAGATAGTTATAAATATTTAGAATAATCATATTAAATTTGTATTGTATTGAGATGATGAAGATGGTTTGTAACCGAATTGGACAAACAGTAATTACAATTAACAATTAATTACTGTAATTTTGAATTGCAAATTCATTTACAAGTAATTATAATCAGTAATTGGATTTACTAATTACCATATGAAATAATTGCAATTTTATTTAAAAATTTGCAAGTAATTGTAATCTTAATTACTTAACGCCGAAATAGTAATAAAATAGTAATCAGACACTCACTTAACTTAAATGACTAAAAAATACGAATACAAAATTGAAACTGAGGAAACGTCTTTTGAATTTAAATGGCTATTGTTTTTAAATGCTATTAATGAAAATCAAGCGAAATTTAATTCGGAAGAAGCCGAAGTCGAAATTCGGCCGGGTTTAGTATTGTTTTAAGGTTCAATTTATTTTTGGTATTTGGTATTCAATCACTAGTAATTGCAATAACTCATCGCTAAGAGGTAGTTGTAATTGTTGAGTAAAAGTATTTGAGAATTCCAATTACAATTATAGCAATTGAATAGAGTTATAGCAATTACTTTAAAAAATAACAATAATTGTAATGGTGTCTTACAATTCTTTTAGAGCAATTGTTCTTCAAAACCACTTAGATATTTTTTGGACTATTTAACAGTTATCTAGTGTAATTATAGAGCAATTTTACTCATGTACTTGAAGATGTAATTAAATCCTCAAGAAATTATTCATGCCCAACTCTGTTCTCACGTAATTAACGGAAAATAAGAAATCTTCGAAAATAACTTAATCAAATAAGAATACTGATAAAAATTAAATACTTCTGTAACCACAATAAACATATAAATTGATACATTCAAATACATCGTTATCAAATGAATAAATTATTGACATTAAACAACAATAATAAATTTAATAAATTCAAATGTAACTACTAAATAGAATTAACGACTGGAGTAGTGCTGGTGGGATGACTTTTTTTTTAACGACTTTAGTTTACTAAGATTTTTTAAGAACTATTATTTATATTAAATAACATAAAACCATTATAATAAAAAATAAACATATCATTTCAATGGAATGGATATAGCTATTCAAAGGTTCAAAATATGTTACAAATTATTTTATATTTCATTCAGTAGATGATGGAACTTTTTCATAATGTAGAGTTAATGAGTGAAATTAATGTCATTTTATAATTTTCTGGTATGATTAACAAGAATTTTTTTTAAAATTAATTCCTTAAATCATCAAGTATGAAGTATGAATGAGTAGTACTTCTGTGTGACTTGATTGATTAATAAAGTAAGCATATTTGGCAGTTCTAAGCTACTCCCCTCAAATAATGGAAAAATAGATACATTTTAAAAATGTTTTGTATTTATGAAAACTATTATGTTATTTTTTAAATTTTTATTCATTTATAAAATTACATCCAATATGGTCATCTATCGGTCGGTGCCAAAATAACACATAAAAATGATATAAGTAAAATGTAAATATTACAGTTTAGACTATTAGGGCCTTGTGGAGGCTATATAATCTTTAAGGTAGATAAGTGCAATATGAATTGATATTTTAATTAACGACTACTAAAATAAAAATAAAGTAAAAAATAAAAATAAATTGATAATTACTTAAAAAACGGATTTTGAAGTGAATAATAAAGCTGCAAATTTATAATTAGTGAATTAACATAATAATAAAAATAAAACAAGATGATATGGTAAAAATAAGTATCCAATAATATCTGTTACTAAGCACACACATACATTGCAAATACAAATTGTAATATAAATAATAAATTATGTGGAGTTAAGAAAAAATAAAGGCAGGTTATGGTGATTTCATCAGTCATTTGGTGAATCAAAACAGTTATTGGGGTAATAAGAAATTACCCGGTTAAATATTTCTTTTTTTAGTTTTTTTTTTTTTGTTAAAATGAATTTATTTATTAGTTCTTCTGGTAAGCGATTGAACATATATGGTACGATATAGTTTAATGTACGTTTACCAAATTTATTTTTATAGGCTGGATCGATAAATTTAATTTTTTTCTAACATTTTTTAGATACATTATTTCTTCTCTAAATACATTATTATCAATAAATTTTAAGATAATTCTATAAAAATAAAATGGTTTGGTGGTAAAGTACCAACGATTTTAAGATTTTCTGTTTTATTATTGAGGTCCGTTATTGTTTTATATTATTGTTCGATATTACTATGATTAGTTTAGCCTTTTATTTAATTTTTTTGTGATTTGTTTTTATTGTTTTTGAATGAAATGAAAAGTAATTTTATTCAAATATATCTAGTTCTCTTAGAATAATAACAATTTGTTGAAGATTATTTAAATGAAATATTTATATCAACAATGCACGTTGCAAATTGATATGGCATTGTTCTTAACCGGTTTTTTGTTCTTTTTCTAAATGAAAATAAATTACTTGCCACAAGCCAATACGATTCAAAAGTGAAAATATATAATTTATCCAGACATTATTACGCAAAAAAAAAAACCTTCATAACGCTCTTTCTCACTCTCCCACAATAAATGACAATCAAAGCCTTTTAAAAAGCGACGCGTATGTACGCTATGTATGGGAGCTTTTGTTGCCATTGACAAAAACCGGGGCTGAGAGCATATGGTATCCTACGGTGCTCTACCCTGGCTGCATGCCACATGGCATGCCACTGCATACATCGGATCTTTTGTTCGCCCTCTGTACCAATGGGTAGACCTCATCCGCTCCATAGCAGAACCCAGCGCCAGTAAAAAATATTCCTATATCGAATCCTTTAATCAAGGAGGTCGACGGGAATCCAAAAGGGTTTTTTCAACTTTGTAAGTCTTCATCCATAGCACACGGTATTGATAAATTGAGATATTTCAACCACCTTCCTTCATATGTTGAATAATTATTATATTTTTTATAAAGATTAAATTGTATGTTATCGTTAAAAAAAAAAAAATAAAAATCTGTACCGCTGCAACCAATGAAGGGTTAAGGGTGCAGTACTTTGTAAGGAAGTATTATTACTGGATTGTGCAAGAGGTGATTTGGTCAGAATCACGCTCGACCGCCAGATTTTTTACAGTACCCACAGGGTTGACTCACGGCTACACAGTAACAGAAAGTAATCATCTACCCAACTGGGTTTGATTGAACCTGGGTTGATGAATAATCATCAACCCCCCCCCCTTGAGTCAGAAGCATAGCGCCTTACCATAGTGCCAGAGGCGTTCTTATATTATATACTTTTTAAAACCGTTGTTAGAAAATATTTGTATCGAATCCTTTAATCAAGGAGATAGACGGGTATCTAAAAGGATTTTTTGAAATTTGTAGTCATCCAGAGCACACAGTATTGATAAATTGAGATATTTCAACCGCTTTCCTTCATCTGCTTAATAATTATTATCTTTTTCATAAATATTACATTGTAAGTAATCATTAGAAAAATAGATTATTAAATTTTATTCTGGACTAAAACTACAAAAAGCCATATGATTACATCGATGCGTTGTTGAATTGTATAATTTTTAATTATTTTTAGAGGATTACTAATTATATTGGTTTAAAATTTAACCTATTTATGCAATGTTGCTTAATTTAACCAATTTTTCAACTTAAAACTCCACTTCCCGTTTTATATAAATGGTTCAAAGGTAAGATAAGGTCGTCGGTAATTTGGGGTTAAGGCGGGGGGGGGGAGAGGATGTCCTAGAAAGCCTTTGCTTATATTATTTTTGGTGTTATGATCTCTCAACAGATTGTGACATGTCGTACATCAGCCAAACGGATATGAGCTCTTATACAACAGATTTTTATACACTTAGAGGCTTTTTTTTATTTACTTTTTTAATCCTTGTCCGGTAAATTAAAATTTCAAAATAACAATATGTTTCGCGATACATACTTCGATAATAAATAAATAACTTTAAATAATTTATTAAGAAATATTCGAAATTAAACTGAATGTATGACTGTAAAGTGCCCGGTTTTCACGAATAAATTTACTTAGTTGGGTACAGAACATCATTCATATCAGCCCTGACGAATCCCTGTAAAGTGGGGCGAAACGTTGGTTAACAATAAACAGTTTTTTGTTACTATTTTGAAACCTTTATTGACCGCCACCCGGACTATTTTCCTACAGTCTACTTCATACCGTCAACTATCTTCTTCTAATATGGAAAAAAAAAATTACTGTTTGTTCAATCAGGCGTGGATTGACTATGGGGTCGGGAGACCCCCTAAGGATTCATCCAGCCTCTACTAAATGGGTACCTGATCCTTCGATGGGTCCTTGCTGTTGAGTGTGATCATCTTCTTATTAACCTTTGTTCAAAATAGGTACTTATCAAATATTTTAAGTTCCAAGGTAGTTTTTCTTTTAATGGTTAAAATAAATTGAAAAAGGAAATTCAATTTTATGGATTTATAATTCTTTCTTTTTACAATTTCATAACTTACTTCTGTTACGAGAAAGAATAATTTAATATCAATTTTAATGCGTATATTGATCTTTGTTTAATTTACTTTTTTAACAAGAGGATATAATAAGGGTGGATTAGTTGAATGGTAAATTCTGATTTGAGAGGTCCATAATTTAGCTGGTAATTTCTGTTTTTTATTATTCCACTGGTAGAAACGATACTGCTGTTTGTTGGCAAACACTAAGTTTTAATTGAGTTCATTAAAAATTACGTAATTACTCAAGACTTCCATTGCACTTTAATCTCGACCTGAATTTATTTTCTCGTTATTAATGCAGAGGCAGTCATTATGCACAAAGACAATCAGTTTGAAACCATTTAAACTTTCTCTTCCATTTTTTATTTTTATTTTTTAAGTTGTTATGAACCAACCCCATTTAAAAGGGGGAAATGCTACTTACTCTTTCCCGATTGTTCTGTTGTATGAATTATAAACAGCATAATTAAAAATTATATTGCTTAAAACTATTTTCTTTTTGAACAAAATTATTCAGATCAAAATTTAAAGAAACTATTAACAACATTGAAATATTTTTTAAATTAAAATTTGAATAGAAATTGTACTTTTATTAAAATAAAAAATTGTTCAAAATGAAATTTCTTATACTAGGAATCATATTTTACTATTATAGCAAGATTAGACATCCCCATCAGGATTAAATTTTACTTTATAAAATTCAGGTAGATTAATTGATTTTGAAAATTAAACTGAAGGAAATTAATCAAATTTATGTTATTTCTAGAATGAAATTTAAAAAATAACTAATTGTGATTAGCTGATATTTAGGGCTACGTTTATCAAATCAGAGTTACTTCGAATAATTTATAACTTTCATATTTAAGTATTTAATTGTAACTTAAATACAAAGTAATCAGTTATTTTTACATATTTATTTCGACCAAATATATAAATTACAATTGCTGAAGCGGAACATCAAGTAATAATTACAGATTATAAATCAGCAAGCGATCACAAGCAGATATGTTTATAATAATAATAATAATCTTTGTTTATTCTGGGATTGATCCCTTTTAGAATAATAAACAGGCGTAAAACTTAGGCTTTAGAGTCTTGGAGTAAAGATGAAATTACAAAACTTTTTAAAATAAAATAAAACAATGAATTTAAAAAGATACAAATAAACAACAATAATTAACAGAATATATAAAAAAATGATAAAACAAATAAAATAAGACCACATGTCATATCATAAAACATAAGATGATGTCTGATAATAAATAAAAAAACCATAAAAAATCAAATAAAATTAAACTAAAAAATAATAAATGAAAAGATACAATTTCTCCGAATGTACATATTTACAATTATAAACGAAAATCTGTTTAGTAAAATTTATAAATATATTTTTCCTCTAGAGGCTTTTACCGAATTGCTCTAATCCGATTTAGTTTTTTCAATAATTATATAACCCTTTTTGAAGGTTTTGCAATATTATTTTCCGTGACAAAATTGAAAAATATATATAGTCTATATTATATCTTTTATTAATGATTTACTCATTTTTCCTAAAAACCTCTGTTCTCAGATGGAATTCTTACTCAAGATTAGTTAAAACTAATTCTTAATTTATTACAAGAGCAAATCTACGTAAATAATACGGCATACAATATGGAGACATAATATAAACTCTACAATAGTTTTATCATTATAACCCCCTCCCCTCAGAGCTTCTATTTATGTCACAATTAAAAATTAGTATCGATATTCCAATTCATCAATCCTTTTCTTGATTAATCAGTTCAATATTGATTTACTTAACGATTAGGTTGCGCAAACTGGCTTGACGTACTTGAGCATGTAATACATCAGTTGAAAGAATTAGAACAAGTAACTCTTAGTACAAGAGCCAAAGAGGAGAAAAAATGCAGTTATTCAACCCAATTTTTTATTACTCTAATGAAAACTTGTTATAATTACTAGTCAAAATTGATGAGTCTGCCAAGTATAGGTAAGGGGGATAAAAAATAGCGGCTGTTTCTGCCAACTATCAACAACACTAGAAAACTTAAGAGAACTACTATAAACCAATTTATTTAGCAAATATCATGAAAACTACCACTACTACGAAGATAAACGTCAAAAACTACTTTACAGTCCATTAAACTATCTTTGATTTGAGCGTTAATAGAGCGTTTAATTTGTACGTCGAATAGTTTTTGAGATATAAATATTCTAGAATAAATTCATTAACTACTAATCATTCAGTACATTTTTATGAAATGTTGCTTTTTAAAAAAAAATATATCTCGAGAACTATTGACCATATTGAACACTTTTATTGGTAGTTTTAATGATATAGAGCTCCAAATGAAAAATTAATTTTTTTTTTAACGTTTTGAAACAGCAACCATGTTTAATTCCTCCAACTTATACTTAGCAGACTCATCAATTTTGACTAGTAATAATACATAGATTTTATTAATGTAATAAAAAATTGGAGTGAAAAAGGCAGTTTTTTTTTCTTCCCGGCTCTTGAACTATCTGTGGCTTGTTTTATAATAAAGTACAAACTTATACTATTAGTCTTGTCGATTTTACTTAGTACAATTACACTGACTTGTACAATAGTAATTTGTACTTTAGTACTTTTCAACTAAAGTAATATGACTAATAGTCCTCCCTATTATGAAAAAATAAGCATTAGTGTAATTAATACGTTGTTTCTATAGTTGTATTATGAACCCTATTAGCTTTCATTGTGAAACATGGCCCTGGTGTCATACATCATCTAACACATCCCCTTTCGCGATCTCATCAGCGGATCACAGTTCGCCAACCGCTGTCGAAAGCCTACTCTCAACCCGATTTATCCGAAATTCGTAAATAAGGAGGGCGACCGAGGGCTGTAGTGAATAGATGGCGGTTGGGGCCAGATGTTCCGCCCCACTGGTCCTCACAATAGCCCCCGTTCCGCCATTTTACCAGCCCCACTCGAAGCCACAAAGGCCCCTCTTATTAGCCGCACTAATTCCAATCAACGCTTCCGCCCCTCCCAACATAAACTTATCCGCCTCAGCTGAGTCCGTTACTCGGCTTCTAGTCCACACATCATCCTTCGAGACGTACATTTCATTTTTATTATCCCACTTAAATGTCTTCTTTAAATTATGATGAACCTATTAAACTGAATAAGGTTGGGGAAAAAATTCAACACAAGCAGCTTCAGCCACTCCATTACAAATCCATTGAGGTCGCTAATGTCTGTATACAGAAATTTTAGCTATAACTCTGACCACAGTAAAGCTAAGAGGAATGCTTTGTTTAAACAAACTTAAGTTGAATGCAGAGAAGGCTAAGGCAATCGTAATAGGATCCAATCACCTCCTGAAAACTATTTCTCATATTCCAACGGTATTCCTAAACAACAATCCAATACAATTCTCAATACCCTCTCCGTGGAAAACCACGTTTCCGATATTTCCTGCCGTACCTTACCCACTCTAAAGCGTTTGAATCATCTTCATCACCTCCTTTACCTACATATATAGACTCATATAATCAACACTACTCCTATAGTTTTCCTTTTATTTCATTTATTCAATTATTCCTTAAGATTATTATTAGTTAGAAGATTTTTTATTTATTTTATTATCTTTTTAATAATAATAAAAAATATATAGAGTTGGTTTATATATTTTCTATATTTGGTGATAAAGATTTTCGTTTATACTTATTAGCAGAAATTGTACCTTTTCATTTATTATTTTTAGTTTAATTGTATTTGATTTTTTATCACTATTTTTTTTTTTTATAATCAGAAGTTAGTTACTTTAAGGTTTTTGATATGAAATATGGTTTTATTTTATTCATTCGAGCTTTATTTTATATGTTCTGTTAATTATTGTTGTTTATTTTTATCCTTTCAAATTCATTATCTTCATTTTATTTTATGATGTTTAATAATTTCATTTTTATTTTGTATTTTACTCTAAGGCTCTAAATCCTAACTTAGACGCCTGCAATATTATTCTAAAGGGATCAATCCCTGAATATTTACTTTTCTTTATTCCCCTCCCATTCATCTCATATTCTTCGTTTGTAGGGATCCAACACGAATACTCAATGTATTATTTCTCTTCAAATTGTTGTTAAAGGGGTCGAATACATAAAAAAAAAAGTTGTAAATTTAGAAATAATTAAAAATAAAATAATAGTCGAATCAGTAAAATTTAAAAAATCTAATAAAAAAGTTTAAAAAAAATAAATACATAGGTTAAAAATAAATGAATATCTTAAAATACATAAATTAAAAATAAATAAATAGGCTAAAAACAACAACAAAAAGTAAATAGTTTAAACAAAATATAACCAATAACTTAAAAGTAGGAATCAGATTTTTATGTCATAAACAAGTTTTTTTTTTTGCATTTGTTTATTGCAATTCACAACTGTATTTACATAAAAAAGCAATAATTAAATTTGATGTAATATAAAAATGGAGGGATACAGGCATGTAAAAAAACTACCTATTGTAGCGATCTAATCATATTTCTACAATAGAAGGTCTCCTGGCCATCTTCTTTTCAGGCGCCTCGGAGGATTGTCAGAAATAGAAGGAGAAGCAAGGTTAGGAACTAGAGGGTTTTGATGGTTACGAAGTTTATAATGGAAAGAATGGTATCTGGTTCGGGCTAGTTCGGTTATATATGGAACATTAAAGTCTTTATTTGTGACAAAGTAAGGAGCATTGAGGATTTTACGAAGGATTTTGGATTGTAAGGATTGGATTCGAGAGGAATTCGAAAGTTTGTTAAAATATGATTTCATTATATTTTTAATATCAATAGTTTCGTTCATTTGTGTAATGTTTTTAAGAAACATAAAAGTCAAGATGAGTCTCTTCAAGCAAGGAGCGAATTAGGAAAGTGTATTAACGGTTAACCTATTGAACTATTCTGATTAAATCCGATTACAATGTGCTTTAAAAAAAAAAATTTGTTCTCTTAGGGTTTGATCCGTAATTTGGAATGTGTTTCATGGATCCACATGACACAAAACTTGCTTAAAGCGTGGTACTTAACATACTGTTCAAAGAATACTTTTGGGAATCAAGATTTTTTATCAGTGTCTGTACAAAACACAAGCTTATGTCGATATTAATTCTCTTCGTAAACCTTTCCACTTAATAAACATTTTACTGAAATATTTCACCGTAATAAATATTAATTTATTCCGTTTCGAATCAAATATATTTCAAGTACATCATTCTTGGGTTGAAAATTCATTAGTCAGGAATGAATAATGAAATATCAATACAAGGAAAATCAAAGCTATTTATTGAAAATATCTCCACAAATATGTTGTAGGTACTTCATAAAATATTTCAATAATTATTCTATCTAACTAATTACATTCTGAGTAATTCGATTAATAATGGATTAGTGTCCACTTCAGTTTAACGCGCAACTGGGCCCTACGATTATATCAAAATACGTATTGATAATTTGAAGAGAATGAGGAATTTGTTGTAGATACAATTACTTCTTATATCATAACTCGCCTTGTCGCTATGGGATCGACGCGACACCCTTGCTGCGTTGTAACCTTACTGGTTTGTTCTGGACAGTGATTGGTTAATTTTTTTTCTCTCTCTCACAGTTTATGAAAAACAAAATGCTTTGATCAATAATAAAAATATTTTGTAATAAACTTATGAGTAGATAGCCCTGATAATTGAAAAGTTCCAGGAGTGTTTTTTTATTATTATTTTATAATAAGAAGAAAAACTTAATCTTAATGGTAATAATAACCCCTAACTGGTCATTTCTTATTTCACTTATTCCATCGAGAGTGAGACCATCCTGAAAAATAAGCAATCCTCCCAGGTCGGGATCGAACCAGCGTCGCTTCAGACATGAGGTTGCTAAGCTGAGACCTTGACTCCCTCAGCTTCAACGGCCTCTAGAGGTTCACAAATAACCAACAAACTGCCCTTTCTTTACTTAATCCAACCCAGATGAGATCTACACACTCTAACCCAGCAATATAACCACTGAACCTGCGGGAATTCCATTAGTAACATCTGAAAACTGATTATTTAAAGTTTGGACTTCTATTTCAGAAAAGTACAGTAATTTGGTCCATTTTATAAACTAAATTACGTAAAGAAATTTATTTGTAAATGTTGAAAATAATTTATTTTAAAAAATTCCATATTTGCACGATGTATTTTATCAAAGATCTGCTATAATGACCGAATATGTCCGGTTTCCTGGACTTTCGTTATAAACAATATCCAGTATATATATTACAGCATATAAACATTAATAATTAACATAATTTTTTTTAATGTGAAAGATATTACTTTACGAGGACAAAATAATATGTTTTCTGCGTTATGGTTAATGGAGTCGTTCAATACGGACAAGAATGGATTCGGAAAGAAGCCCTTTTTGTTTTTCGCTGTGCCTGAAATGCGAAGTCAAACGAATTTTTGGTGGTTGGTGAGTTACGAGAAAATACGAATTATTTCGGAATATGTGTAACAAACAAACTAGTCAAGTCCAGGTGATATAGCTGTTTTTAATTTTGGATTTATTTCGGTGAAAACGTTTAGTATCCAACAGAAAAACAAGCATATCATTAAGGTTTAGCATCAAATATGATCGGTGGTTGATAATCGTCATATCATAGGATGCGGACCAACTAAGAGGGGAAAAAATATATTGTTTGTTTTTATATGATTCCTAGTTAAAAAATATTAAAACAACGAATATGATAAGCAGGGATGCTGCTACAACAACTTATTGGTGAAGGGAATAGGCAAAATTTAAACACTTCCAACAATTTTGATCGTATTTCACAACTTACCAGAAGTCTTAGGATTATTATGGGATTATGGACTGAAGTTTTCCTTTTTCATGATTCTTTTTGGAATTATCCAGAAGGAGTCTCTAAGTAGCATTTTAAAGTTATTTTTAGTACAATAAGCTCTTTTAGTAATGTTTTACCTCAATTTTCGTAGTTTGAAGTAGGTTTTAAAATATTATTAAAAAGGGGGGATATGACTCATGATCACGTCCCTTACGGTGAACTATATTGGATTTGTATAGATGTGCGATGCGATCCATGAGCTTAGTTTGAAGTTTTGAAGGAGTCAAGGCGTTTATCTATGAAACTTCTTAACTACCGCGGCGCCGGTTCGAATCCAGCCGTAACGACCTCACGAAATGAAAACTTGATCCCCTAATCTGGTTGGTTACCTGTAGATAACTCCCCGTATGTAAAAAAAAACAAAACGAGAATATGATTCAAGTAACGAAGTGAACTATATATATGAGGTAATATAGTTTAAGTTAAGTCAGTGATATATATTTAATGGTTTTGTTTATTTCGATTAAATTGCAGTATCCTACTGAAAAACAACCATAATCATTACCTAATGATTTTTCGGTAGGAGACTGCAGTTTTATATCACTAACTATGTCACCTCAATTTCATCAAAAAGAACCAGGGAAGAAAAACTTTATTAAAATATAAATATAAAGTTGTGCAGCCTAACTTCATTGGGTTGCTAGTTACGCAGCATACTTATTTTAGTCTAATCACACGATATTTTTAATGTAACAATAAATAGGCCTATAGAAGTATACAATAATAATTACAAACATTAGTAGTGTACAACATTAGAACATGACTTTTTTTTGTTTCATCTCTTTGGTTCTTTTATATTTTTTTTCTGTGCCTTTTTGTTTTTTCTTTTCCTTCCCTCCTTTTTCCCTTTCATATTTTAGTTTTAACACAATGTGCCTTTAACAGTATAATGGATAGAATAGTGCTATCAATACATGAGAAAATATAAGAAAGATACTTAAGTAACAAAAAGTAGTTAGCTTAAACATAGAAAAACCTTCAAAATATCTTGTGGATCAAGTCCCACTTTTACACAAATACAATATAATTTAAAATTTGGTATATATTTTTGTATATATCTTGATGATTTTAAATGGCTAATTATGGATCGTTTTAGTCGAAATCTGAATACATTTCAATTATTTCATTATTATCATTTAAATTAAATGTTCGGCATAGTATGAACATCTTGTTCAAAAATAAATGTATTCTGTAAGGAGTTATCACTCAATTAGAACACCATCGTGGTCCACCGACGACTGTCTTAATACATGAGGCCGTTCCAGGGTGGCACTTCCGCCGACACACTTCCTCCGCTTTTTGAGGAGCGGTTGCTGGTATAAAGCTGGTAGCCCTGCAAGTATTTTGTTGGCAACAATGATTGTGGAAGCCTTCAATAAAAGTTCCCTCCCGGAGAACAAAAGCTACTCCACACCCTACCTCTTCAGCAGCAGCTGATCCGGAAGAATCGCTGTTCCACCCGGATAGGACCAAATCATTAGCCACTCAAGCTACCATTTGATTTTAAATTCTAATCGTCTCAGCTGTTATAGCACCTAATTGAACTCATATACATTTACTCCGGAAAGGGAGGTACATTTATTTGGTATTTAAATATATGTATTCTTATATATGATGGATTTGTCTTATTAGATTGGGCACTCATTGTTGAAGATTGTTTATTTACTTTTTTTTTTTTTGTATTATTTATTTAATAAAGATATTTTTAATTTCACTTACTACTGCACTAACGGCTGTTGAACAGATTCGATAATTAGGACTCCATCTTGACAAGAGACTTACTTCGAATCCACACACAAGACTGAAACGACAAGAAACTGCTTGTAGATTCCGATTGCTACAACACTTACTTCATAAACGCTTTAAACTTCCCATTCACTACAAAAAATTAGTATACACTACGATAATTAGACCAATTTGGACATATGGAATTGAGCTGTGGGGCTCCACCAAACCATCAAATTCCTCCCGCATCCAATCCAAAATCCTACGTAAAATCCTTGATGCTTCTTATTACGTTACAAATAAACTCATTCACAAAGACCTTAACATCCCGTTCGTTGCAGATTTGCAGAAACTCCTTAACCATCCTAACCCATTAATTCTTAATCTTTCATCCTTAACAATCCCTGATAATCCTCCGAGGCGTCTGAAAAGAAGATGGCCACGGGACCTTATAATTTAAATTAATGTTTGAAGTACCAACAATGGGTGGTTCCTTCCCAAGATTTTCAAGTGTATATGGAACATGCAACATATTTACTTATTGTATTATTTTGTACAGTTGTAAATTACATTAAATAAAGAAATAAAAAATTTTACTTACTGATAGGTGAAATATACTAGTAAGGGGATGTATTGTGATTGTGCAAAATTTCAAATTTGAATTATGGACGGACACACGTTTTGAGGTGACCGACCTTGAGTCAAATTGGCCTTGTTCAAAAACGAAAAGTGGAACAATTTAAAGGACTTTTTTAGGCTTTCTCAAAATTTCGATAAATCAGTGTATAATTAAGTTGTTTTTAATATTAAATAAGTCTCACAGAAATAATTGAACATGCCTTAAATGACAAATTTTAAAAATATTTGACCTTTAAAGTACCTTTAATTTAGCTTATTTGAAATAAAGAAAGCTCTCATTGTCAATAATAAACAAAGAGGTTCGGAATAAACTGAAATAAAATATATTACGTATGTATTTATCCCTTCTTCATATATGTATTTCGTCAAGGGAAGATAAAAAGAAAATCTAGCTTTAATAGCCAAAAAAGAAAAAAAAAACATTGGTTACAGAGTTTATTCCAATATAAAAGATTAAGAGATTGTCAAAAATACTTTTAATTAATAATTTCATTCCAAAACTGTATTTATTATTTATGGATGTTTTAGGGGATTATTATGTCCCAACCTATCATTCAAATATTTTATTATTATTTTATTTTAACATTAACCAATGTGATTGATTTTTCATTAAATCCCATTCTTTATTTTTTATTACAGGTCAAAATATGGTTTCAGAACCACAGGTACAAATGCAAAAGACAGGCAAAGGAGAAAGCGATGGCTGAACAGAACGCACAAAACCAGGTATACAACAAATCGATCTTGTTTTAATAATATGATTTGGGAATTTTTGGTCTGTTAAAGTATAAACAATTAAGACAAAAAAAATTCAAACAAAACTGAAGGGATTCCAATTAAGATATAAAACTGGAGTATAATGTCTCTTTCTTGACGATTCCGAAAAAAAAAAAAAAAAAAATGGAATTGACAAGAATCACATTTACGTTCGGTAAGAAGTGTTTTTGATAATACTATGTAAATTTTGCTGTATTTTAGTCTAGAGAACAGCTGAATGAATTAAAACCAGTAAATTTTATTTTATTTTTCATGGATGTAAGTAATTTGAGTAATTTGAACATCCATATAAAATAAAATTATAATATGTTTACTTTGTTAAATGTAAGAAAAATGATTTTTTTAGCTTTTGGGAGTGGGGAAGTGAATTTTCGAGTGAATAAAATATAAATTCTTATTAAAAAAATGATCGTGTAGTAGGAAAAGTATCTCTCACTTAATAGTATAGAGAGACAAAAATAGTTTATATAACTACATTGATTAAGAATATAAAAATAAAGTTATTAAATAAAAATAGAAATCCTGAAAAATAGGAGGAATAGTGGTAAAATAAAAAGAGAAAATTAGAACAATATAGATAAAAATAGTAAGTAGTAAAAAAGTGACAAGTAATAGTAATAGTGATTGGAAAAGTTGGTTGGGGAGGGGGGGGTGCGTTCAACAAAAAAGAACATAAATAAACAAAAAATGATGTATTCATGCCGACGTTTCGACCTGAGTTTCAGGTCTTCATCAGGGCTCTAGAACAAAAGAGATAACAACCATCTAGAGAAACATAAAATTGAAAAGAAATAGTATACAAACAAATTTGGAACTATTCAAAATATTGAATTGAATAATACAAAATGATTGATTAATAACCATAGAATTAGACAGTAGCAGATTAATACCAGTGAAAGATGAAATATAATATTATGTAGGTAAGAAGATATGTATAATATAAGATATGTAAGTAATGTCTGAAAAACTGAAAAAACAAATTTGAATCTATAAATTTCATTTTCTGTCATATTGTTCAATTTGTAGATTCAAATTTATTATTTTTTTGTTTTTATCTCTTTTGTTCGTTATCTCTTCCTGATGGAGGGAGACCTAAAACTCAGGTCGAAATTTCGGCATAATAAATATTTTTTTGTTTATTTATGTTTTTCGCTGACCGCAACCCCCCGTCCAATAAATGAATACAACTACATCCAGTCGCCGTATTTATCCCACCTTAATACTGGCCTGAATATTCAGTTTAATTGAAAATTCAGACTGCTATGCAGGTAGGACAAATACGGTCATTGGTGTAAATTGGTGGATTAAAATAAATCCCATCAAATCACGTTAACTATTCGTCGTAAACCTATCTACTGGCCTATAGCATCCTTTAATAATGTTGTTCTTACCCCTGTCGAACAGATCCACTACCTTGGACTATATCTAGAGAAAAAACTAACTTCAAATCCTCACCCAAGACAGAACTGCACGTCGATTCCGTATATTACAGTACTTACTAGACTAGTGGTTTAAACTTCCAATCCATTACAAAAGATTGATCTACATGACTAAAATAAGGCCTATCTGTAGATACGGAGTGGAGTACAACAATCGAATTCCTCTCGTATCCAATCCTTACAATCCAAAATCTGTCGTAAAATACTCAATTTTCTTTACTTTGAAACAAATAAAATCATCCATAAGGACCTTAATGTTCCATATGTAACCGATTTAGCCCGAACCAGATATCAATCCCTCCATATAAACTCCCTAACCACCCAAATCCATTAGTTTCTAACCTTGTTTCCTCTTCCATTCCTGACAATTCTCTGAGGCACCTGAAAAGAAGATGGTCTCGAGACCTTCTAATGCCGAAACGTTATTAGAGGGCTACCAATGAATCATTGAACTATCGCCAACCCTATACAACATGCCTGGAATTGGTTATAAGCGTTTTTGTGCGGGGTTTCATACAAAATAAATAGTTATTTTATTGTTTAAGTTGACTTTCTTATAATTTGATATGAATTGGCACATAACAGTTTGTAAGAACCTTATTTTTCCACAGGGCCAGAGCTCACCCCGAAGAGTTGCCGTTCCCGTACTGGTGAAGGATGGGAAACCTTGCTCGGGAGGTGACATGCGTGGACAGTCCTGCCCGAACCACAGCCACCACCAGCAGATCTACCAGCAGCGGCAGCACCACCAGCAGCAAGTCTGCCCGTCCTACCTGCCACTCCAAACCAGGGCGTGGTAACCGACGACTCTTTTTATAGCATTTTGTAATGTTCTTGTACAGAGTCAGTGAGATCTCCAACTGTAAATATCCGACGCCTACCTTCTTTTTAAACATCGATGCGTACTTAATCGGGGGAGACCTATGAGGTACCCCCAATGCAATAATCACAAGTACCTATATACACCACATAAGTTGTAATTGAGTTTATAAATATCAGTTTTTTTTTCTATTGTGATTGTCGTTTAACTGTGTAGTGTAGTGTACCCCTTGGCGCATTCGGGTGCAAAGAGGAAATGGCTGACGGTAGATACCTGGTGTGTTTCATCGTCAAATTTAATCGATATAACAGAGAATTTATCTTGTAAATTTTTATTTTTTTACCATTAAAATCAAGCTATTTATATTTATTTAGTTATGTAAATATTATTCAATGTAATTTCTGTTTATTTATATTGCAACATGCCATTTTTTAAGAAAACACTTTTTTTATTTATAAATTATTTGATCTGGCCTCTGATGGAAGTAAGATGCATTTTAAACATAATAAATATCTTCGGTGAAATATAACAATAATAAACTGTTATAAAATAAAACGTTCCATAAAATATTTATAATTCCCCTTCAGAAAAAAAAAAGTAGCAACTAATTTATCCAATAAGCCAGCAACAGTGTTGATAATTAATCCTCTGGACTAAAATATATTGCTTCATTAACCAGACCAATCGATACAACTAATAGGTCTTCATCAGACTAAAAAAGCAATGAGGAAAAGAGCTTAATAACTCAATATCTTCTTATTAAAATTTAATTATTCCAGCGTTATTTTCCTTCTTTTTAAAATTTATTTAAATATTTTTAAATTAATTTAAAACGGTTTCGGACGTAAATTTTAGAAGAAAATTTAACATATGCATATTATTTTAATTTGATTTTAATAAATTCAATCAATAGAATTTTCGTTTCAAATAAATTTATTTTTATTTTAGACAGCTCTCGAGTTCATAACGTTCAGCAACCGATTATGTTAAATTATAAAATATTGTTTTCATAAAATAACTATTCCAAAAGGTTTTTAAAAATCAAGGAAATATAATGTAGCAGATGTTGCTACAACAAATAATGCTCATTCAAAGATACATCTTGTATAGTTATAATTAAAAAACAATAAATATTGAATTTCTGTAGATTTTTAATGGCCAAAGAAATACAAGTGCAATAAAAAATATATTCAGATATATGCATAATAATTTTATATTATATCGATTTAAATACATTTCGTGCCATAAATTCGAGGAAATAGATCTCTTTCATTTCAATAATATATTATTGAAAGCTTTTCCGAAAACTTCTTTCTTTAAAATCAACAACAAACAATGCTATTAATCAATCTTTACAAAGAAATAATTACTAATAACCTGGTGTTTTTTAATGTCACGAAATCAGTTTTTCCATCTCAAGTATTTACGTGGATTGGACCGTTTCTAAAGATTAAATAATTTTAACAACACTGACTAAAAAAATACCATAAATTTAAACTAATCGATACAATAAAGATATTTTTACAACGTTGGGTGAATTTGAAGTTGATGGATGAGTTTAATGTATTTTCTTATAGTATTTATTTTAAAATTAAAATAAATTCGTCAGCCATATCATGTTCTTACACCCCAGTGCAGAGGTAAATACATATAAGTGTATACATATACTAATATATGTATATATATACACCTATATGCAGATAGATAGATATATATTTATATATATGTACATATATTTACTGGTAATGCCACTTATACCATAGTGTGTATACGTCAGTGCAAAATATGTACAAATAAATCATCGAATATGTTTTGTACAGAGACATTCAATGAAATGCCAAATGTATGAACCAAATTTAAATGTGTATTTAAATAATTTGCCTGTTCACAATTTCATATTTTGGCATCTTTCTGTAATATTTTATGATAAGAAAGGATTTACCATTTAGATTACGCAAGTGAATTTTTTTTTTATAGTGAAAATTAAATCAACCTAATGAACAGAATTAAAAATTCATTTTTCATAAATAATGAAACAAATAATTGAATAACTATAATTGTTTAAAATGAACCTCAAAGTACAAAAGGACACATAGGAATGAATTTCGGATTAATAAAACTGACAGTCAATAGTAGTAGCTGGAACAAACCTATTGTTAATACAAATTGAGAAGGTAAAACATGCTTTGTAATTTAAATGAAAAAAAATTGGCTAAAATAAATTTGCAGTTATCCGTCCATCATTACTGCAAACATGGAATAAATCAGCTGAGAAAATATCTACGTTTTTTTCTTACAATCGTTTATTGCGTAGTAAAAAAAGAATAATGTATGTTCTAATTTTAGTAAAAATGTAATTTTAAATTTAAAAAAAAAATAGAAGAAGTATAGTTTGTTATATCTATATATTTAGATGCAGTATAAGATAATCGCTTGTAAAAGACAATATTATATTAAATTATATAGTTCCATCTTAAATATTATATGTTCCGTAGAAAACTTAGATTGGCTTAACCGAAAAATATTTAAATCTTAAACATTTTAAAATTGTGTCAAAAATTATTTGAATTAATCGACATTTATTTTTTTTCTTCAGAAGAAATAACCGTCCGATACTGATAACACCAAATCCTCCAGTTCTTAAGGGACAATGCACTTAAAATAAAATGTGTTTTGAAAGTAAAACTAAAGCTTGTAAAAATTTAAATTTATTGGAAGAAAATTTATATTTATTTATGAACAAATATCTGATAACGGTATAAATAAAAGTAAATAAAACTGGTGAATGTTTAAATTTTCAATCCAAAATAAGATTTCTTCTACTGAGTGTTACAGCGGAAACCCATTTTGGACCATTTAGAGGTTTTAAGAAATTCTACCGAATTCTACTTACTAGGGCATTAACAATGCTTTTCGGTTATTTATTATAAGGTTCTAGGAGGAAAAACGTCTTGACTGTTTTAGGTATTGAATGAATTAAAAACAGTAATGGTAAATCCTTTCCTACAGGTGCCATCCAACAGGCTTCATATAACTAGACGTCAACTCAAAATCCTATTTTTTATGAAAGGAAGAGTAATTGTAAAGATTAACTAGACGCCAAGTACTGAAAATTAGTTGTAGAACATGACAAAGAGAAATTTTGTAAATAAAAAACCAAAAAAAAACCTGTATTTATTTTGGCGATTCATTGATACAAGTCTGATATGTAAAATCCTCGATATGTGAACAAGAGGATGAAATAAATAAATAAAAACAAAACAAAAAATGAAAAAAAAAAAAAACATGCCAGACTATACTTTGTAGAAAATGAAAATGTATATATGACGTAAGTTATTTTGTTTGCCCACTACTTTATATATATTATATATAGAGAGGAATTGCTGAAAGTATGAGTTTGTATGTAAATACACGTTATGAACAATTGATCATAGGTGTTGTTGCTGTGGTGGAGGGGGAAAGGAGGAGCGAAGTGGGCGTGGCCTCACTAATGAGGCAATGGCGGCCTATCGACCCCCCTCTCTCTCCCCCTTCATTTAGTGCAGCCAGTAATTATTTACTACCCCCCCAACTTTTCTCTCCTCTACCTCACCCCTCATTTATCACATGCTTCCTCTGAGGAGTTGGCAGGTTTCTCCTGAATCACTGGCGTAGATCGAAGTAGCAAGATTTGCTAATCCAAGGATTTTAACCAGGACACTAGTGTATTGGGAATTAATCCTAATAACTTTTGGATGTTTTAACTATAACGCGATGAAGTAATAGTAATAATTATACTTTCATCGGCTGTATAGTACTGAATGCTATCACAAATGAAAAGATATGATAAATATAACATTATTATATTTCGATTATATCTGAATACATTTTACTCAACTCAATAAATTTATAGAAATAAAATATTTGCAAAGATGAAATTGAACATTAAATTATTTTCTAAATACCAAATATTATTCAACAATTCGGTAAAGTGTTTAGAACAAACCATTTTGACCAATAGTATATTTACTTTCATGATTCCATGAATTATGATCTCGCTCATGATCGCACCGCTTGATACACTGCCTATTACACTAAGGAAAAACATGAGAGTTCCATAAACAAATAATGATACAGCAGACAAACATATTTTCCAATAAAATTGTTAAGAACTGCTATTTGCAAATATTGTTCTGATTTCGATGATTTTTTTTTTTTTTGTTTGTTTTGTCGGAAATTTAACCAGCTTTCAAATATTAGGCACAGGCCATCGAAAAAACATTTTTCCTACAATTCCTCAGGGATTTTTGAGATATGTGTTGTGGTGGCATGATTAACGTCTTCAGCGGCAATAGTTGGCGTTTGCAAAGAGAGTATTTGAAATGGGTTTGCCACTGTCGAAATTATTATTAACATTTCTATATCTTTAGTATATTTCTTTTAAATATATTTTTAATTATAATTCATTTAAAGTTACATTATTTTACATTTGTTTTAGTGGCAAACCCATTTGAAACCTCTCGCCATATGATCAATTACAATGAATTAATTAAAAAAGAACGTGTGTTGTTATCAAAAAATTATAAATGTTTTGTAATATATGAAGTGTAAATATTGTTCTATTGAAGAATAAAGAACGTAATTATCGTTACATATATATCTTTTTCGTTTCACACGAACACGCACTAAAGTGTTATTAAAAAAATTACTAATAATATTTGGATTTTTGATTCATTTAATAATATTAATAGAATTTTTTTTCTTGATAGTTTCAGTATTTTGTTTCAAAAAGGTATTTTTCTAATTGATACAATGTAAATGATTAGTATAATATTGAACAGTGTGCCATTCACTTAGTGCTATAGTGTAAAAACCATTATTTAGTACTAAGGTCGAGTTCTTCCTTACCATATATGTTTTGTTAGCTTACACCAAACTTAACCTCTTCATCTAGGAGTAATGGAAATTATTTTTATGAATGAATTAATAAAAAACACGTTTGTAATTTACTCGAACCTTGCTGACAAGAACCCCATCGGAGATTTCTGTACCTCTTGAGCGAACGATATTGGGGATTATGATCTAAATGATCATAGGCACTCGCACTGGAGGGGGGAAGGCACTTTCTTCCCCCCTATATTTTACGAAGGGGACCTGAGTGCCTCTGGCCCTCTCAATATATTTCGTGGATATTTACTCAAAAATAACTCCAAAGAGATTAATAAATCGTTCAATTAATTTTTATTAAATTCAACCGAAAACAATGAGTTAATTAATAATGCAAAATATTTATACAAGTGAATTAATATATTTTTTTTTAATTGCTTTACCCAACTCACCTCCTGAATATTACAAAACGATTCACTAAGTAATTGAAAACTATCCTTTTTCTTATCCAGAGCTCTCACGCCTTTATTTTTTACTATAAACTGATGCTATGTAGTGGGTAGAATTATGCATTGCTAGTCAATTCAAAAACAGTCGAAACATCGATTTTTAATTTATTTTTTTAAACTTCAGCGACGCTTAATTGATCTTCGTTTGTAATTGAGAATTTAATCAAACCCAACCTAGAATTGTTGTCGACTTTTTTTTTTATTCTCTTATCCTATTTTTAATAAACAATTTTTTGTTTTATAGATTTAGATAATTGACCGTATAATTTCAATAAAGAAGATGAATAAATAAATATAAAGAAGATGGTAAGAGTTGCGGTCAAAAACATCAAAAATATTTTTTTATTTTCTCTTTTAATAAAAATTGACGTTTCGCCCCCAGTTTGTAGTGAAAGTGGAGAAAAAGTCTGTAAAGCTATCATCTTTAACAGCTCTGATGAAGTCCTACAAAGTAGGGCGAAACGTCAGTTTTTATTAAAAGGGAAAATAAATAGTTGAAAACTATTTTTGTTCTTTTTGACCGCAACCCAGACTTCATATCTTCACATCTTCTTCATATTTTAATTTTTGGTTTTATACATAAACACATATTGCACTACATTCAACAAATCACAAACATATAATTAACAAATTACGAGTAGCGAAGGTGTTGTTTATTACGGTGCAGCAATAGAATTGAAAATACATTTTTTATTAATATGTTGTCATATTTGCTGCTGTTTTACTATAACATGTGTATTTTATCTTGATAAATTATAATCCAATTTCTGAATAATTTTCCAATACAAACTACAGTATATGGAAAAAAAATAATCTATTGGTAACAAGAATATTAAGTAGATCCCGGCGCTTCTCTCTCAACTGCACCATTAGTATTTTAGCCAGTGGAGGTTGAGAGTTAGGGCGCTATCCACAGACGCTCAAGACTTGAATGAAGAATCTGGTCATTGCCAGAACTCCAATATAATTATTTATATATAACTACTGCCGTTTCAACCTTCGGGAAGGATTGTAGAGATGGATAATGCTAGAGAAAGATTGTGCTAAGGGATTAGGATGATGAATGAATTTCTCATGGAATTTGGATTTAATAAGGTCTGATAAAATGGGATATTAAGTTAACAATGTAGGGTATTGTTGGTTACATAGTAAGGAACATTGAATATTATTCCAAGGACTTTGGACTGAAAGGATTGAATGCGTTTGATATAAAGATTTTAGTTGTCCGCAGTTATAGTCCATAAGTCTGCAAAGGTTTTATTATTTTTTTGTAAAGTAGAATTTGTTATCTACTAAAAGCTGTGAATTTATACTCAGCATGGTGCATCTTTAGTGTGAAATAATTAATTTAGTATAAATTGTTTAGTTAGAAATAAATTGACCATAAAATTGTTTTATTTGTAGAACACCTTTATTGAAAATACCAATCTCAGAAAAGAAATGGTTTCTATTTTTCAAAATAATGAAATTTCCAAAATAGCATAATGCTTTTTATAGTCAGCAAAAAATGTTAAAATTTTGGGAGTACTATGAGTAGCCAGGTTGAAATTTTTTATAGATATGAACTGCTAATTTGGTAAGTAATATGGTAAATATCGATTGGATATATCTATATATAACATCACGAGGTATTATCAACATAATACATATAAATTAGACATATTAGCAATTTAATAGTAAATTCCGATTTCATTATAGCAAGTTTGCAACCTCAGTTTAGCAGGTTAGTTAAAAGTAAAATGTCACAGGAAGCGAGGAGTGTCTTTTCAGAAAGGAAATTTGAAAATTAATTTATGAAATTTACTATGTGAATAGTTTTGTTTCTAATTATAACCAATCTTTCAAAAGTTGGAGTACAGTGCAGAAGTTTGCAGTTCTGTTTTAAATGGAGTATTTAATGTGTAGAAATTTAACTTTTAAGCAAACATTTTAGAGCGTTTAGAATTGAAGAAATCATTGAAAAAATAATTAGTATTTTGTTAATCTCTTTTAATTAATCTGACAAATTTTTAGCAGTCCATTTAATTTCTCGATTACAAATAATTTCACGATGCTCTAATATAAACTTAAAACAGGACAATGAAATCTTTAAATTATAAATTATTGTCCTACATTCACTTAATAAGTTGTTTTTGAACTACTTTGTGCATAATCAAGAATCCTCATATTTCAATCCCAAATATTTTTAAAAGTCTTCCAATTAATACTAACCCATTAAATAGTTGAATAAATAGTCTTGTTAATAATGAGACCTTATTTGACCGTTATTAGTTAAATAATGATATTTATATAACACAAAAATCCTACGAGTGAAAATATATAATTTTTTTTTTTTTATTGGGTTTCACGACGTTCCACGACTTTCCACTTACATGTAAATGACAGCCCCAATCTCGATTTTTTATTTTACTTCTTTTTTTCCTCCCTAATTTATTCGTTGCAAACAGTGCCATTGATGACATTGCGACCATTTCTATGGGAATCAATTGGCATACTTTGCCAAGGCTACACTTGCTCAGCCATGATATGTACTCCGCGAAGATACAAGGACCTGAGTCTTCTGTGATGTCAGTTGGAAGCTCCTCTTAAAGCATTGATCTATGTCCCAAAAATTAGCCACCTTGATGGATACCGTATTTCAGGCAATTTTCGATTACAAGAATGATATTCGAAAGTGTGCCGGTCTGATTAGAACTGATGTAAATAATACAGAAGCATCACTGGCCGTAAAGAGCTCGACAGTCTCTGAACTAGATTTCATTTGAAGATTCAAGCGGCAGCGAATAGGTTTGCTCTGTTTTAAGTCGAAGAAATGGTACAATGAATTCACATATGACAGGAATAAACAAATGGACTGAGCTTAAAAGTGAATTCTCCTGGCCTCTAGTTCCCGGAACTCCACTTTGGGGAGCTGGAAAAACCCTTGGGCACATGTCCAAACAAAATGCTCTATGTCATCCATCTGCACAATAAGACAAAGAAGCAAATAGTCAAACACCTGGAGAAGAACAATTATACATGCTTACAAGAAGTGTATTAAGTGGATAGAGAAGGCTCAACAAGGTTTGTAGACATTTTACCGTTCAGTGAAAGGGTAGCGGATCCCACAGTATGAATCCAAACGAAACAGGCGGATAAAGAGGATATCTAAACAAAAACTATTCCTTACTTACAGAAAAATTACAGATGGATTTGTTGAAAGACGATTTTCAGTAAAAGGGCTTTGGTTTGGAAGTAAAGGAACCGTACCTGTTACAAGTACTTTTTTGGAGAAGTTCGGTGTTGAGAATAACCAATTTCATAGAACAACGAAAATCATTATTTCGGATTGAAAATCTGACGTCATCATTCCCATTATACTTTGGCAGGGTTTCTGTGAGTGGAACAAGAAAAATATATTCTACTCATGTCGTCTAATACTCTCATCCTTTCTAATTTTGTCTAGAGCACTGATTGAGGCTATGTATCAGCAACTCAATCAATAGAGTTGATCAGCCGCTTGCGATTTTGCAATCCAGAAGTTCCTCTAAAAATATTTCTGAGAAATCAAAAAGTACTACAAATAACAATTGTTAAATCCGATTAGGAGCCTACAATGTGATGGCCCCCCTGAAATCGATAATCGAAGTTATCTCCAGAGTTACGTCCATGAACTTCAAAGTCCAGGACACCTTTAGTTATATTTTTCTAAACAAACCTGTTTGACCAGGTAGAAACCGGTAAGTAGAAACAACCAATTAATTAATTTTCCATGTATCATTTATGTCTTTATAACTTCTTTCGTAGCAATAACGCAAATTTCAAAATTTGCAATTGTATTAAGTTTTCAAATATTTCTTAAACCTTTTTTTATAAACTGAATTTAAGTAGATATAGGGTCCGTACGAAATGAGTAAGGTTTAAGGAACTTTTTTAATGCCAATATATAATTTTGTACGATTTGTGTTGTGAACTAATTTTGAAAAACAAAATTAATTTGTTTGTAGTAGTTTCATTAATGATTACCGATAATAATGAAAAAAAATTATAATATACTTGTTGGTTTACTTTTATCTTGATATTTAGACGCTATCCTATTATAGTGAGGAGGAGAGGGGTAGGGTGTAGCTAAGTATGGGATTAGTAATGTAAAGATGACTGGATCAAATCCCTGCCCCTATTTCTTAATCCTCATCCTCGAGGGAAGCTAGACCAACAACCCTTTAATTAGGGTTAAACTGCTCGTTCTAAACTACTTGTAAAAACGTATATACAAGGAAGGTACACAAAATTATGAGACCAAAACTATAGACACAGCCAGATTATTACTTTCGTTAGTCCTTTTCACACACTAAGAATTTCAATGGTCCAGTTTCCTTCCGAGAAATTAACCCGGAAGAACATTTACACACGAATTTCTGCAAGCTATTTCCATTAAATCAAACATTATGAAGACCAGGCGAAATGGCATAATGGCATTTAAAATAAATAAACCTTTTGGAAATCAATTGAAGGAATTATCAATTACCTGATATTTTTTTCTCTCATTGATATTAATTACTTATGATTGTTGATGAACAGCTTAAGTTTTTTTATAAATCAACTTTTATTACATACTACAATTTTTTCAATGATTTATATTTCTCTTCTCCTGCTATAGAGCGGGTACCCCTATAACGCGATTGTTTTCATTTTCTCTTGACCCACATTGCACCGAGGGCCCACTGTAATTTTTAGAAACTCCGTGTACAATTATGCAATTGTAGTCAATAAATAATTGTTACTTCTTCACTAAACCAGCAATGCATCGTACCCGGGAAAAACGGCTAGTCTTGTAGTCGATGAGCCTGCTGCTATCATGCGGACTTTTTTCGGCTGGTAAATTCTTAGTGTGTCCAATTCCATTCAGTTTAATAGGGGTATTCATGATCTTTGGTTTAACATGTTAAAGCATGTTAAATGGAAAAAATCATGTTGAATGGAGAAATATTTCCATATTTTACATGTTAAAACGATATAACATATAACATGGTTGAGAGTCTATACTAGGCCTGCTAAACGAAGAATGACGTCGCAATTGACGAGCTGAGCTCTACACTTTTTTTGTTGTTGTGTTAGGTTACTCGTAGTTTGTGTTTTGATTGTCTTAGTATAGTTTTGGATGTTTTTAAACAAGACAATCAGTAGCCACACTTTCACACTTCTACTTTTCACTTACTTTAGGCATGTTGTAATAAATTATTGTAATAATAACTTAGAAGTAAACAATAACATGAAGTTTTAGAAGGAAAGGTTACTAAACGAGTTGCTCAGAAAATCCGCTAGGAGCTCTGTATTTAACATTTAACATGACTTTAAATAGGCTGCACACAATCCTATAACATTATAACATTTAACATGGTAAAACATTTTACATTTAACACAATTATTATGAATATCCCTAATGTGCGGCTGAACGTAAATACCTTTATTCTCGGCTCTAAAATTCAAGGGTTCTCAAAGAAAACTATGTTGGACATTCGTTTCTAATATTCGTTCAAGGAAAAATGTTCTTTTTGAGTGGTGCATCTTTCATTCTGGATGTGCGATGCTTTTACATCTTTAGTTGAAATAATTCCCAATGGGTGTAGATAAGTTTTTGTAAGGGTGGTCGTGGTCAACACCAATTTCCTAACATTTTTTAAAACAATAAATACTGAACATAAAATATAAATTAATAGCTTCATTAATAATTTACATTTTATTTAATAATGGTACCTTTTTTAATATAAGCTGCATTATGATAGGAGCCAGACTATTTTTACAAATCGAATTTCCCGAAAATATCTGAGCTTGAGATATGGCTACACTTATCGTCTAGCTTTGAAACAACATACTTTATTTATTCAAAGTTCTTGGAGTAGTACTCAGCAACATCAAGCCAACTTCCCCATCTAGTGATTACTGGCTGAGGTGGTAGGGTCAGTTTAGAAGAATGTTAAGAGATATTATGAAGACTTTTTTTTTACCTATTCTTATTCAAGTTCTAGTGTAAATAAAAATAACAAATAACAAATATGGAGTGAAATATGTAGAAAAAAAAATTAAATGAACTATTTAAATATATGTAAATTAAAATCGGTCATAATTTATACCAAATGTACCTAAAGATTGAAAATGAGTTAGTACCTTATAATAACTTAGTCAATAAACAAGAATATGTTCAAGTCAATAAATTTAGTACCTAAATAGGGGTGAATGAGGGGAGGGCCGTCTACTTGCTTGGCACCCCACAAATTTTTCCTTTCTTAAATAATAAGAGAATATTGCATGTTTTTTATAATCACATCTTATCGATATCATCAGAACTAATATTACCAGGAATTCTAGCAATATCACGGTTTGAATACGAGTCTAGTTCTGTGTTTTCTATCCTTTCAACAAAACTAAAATATCTGTGAGTCAGTGAGTCAATCATGTAAAATTGAACTTTTTGTCTCAGCTTTTTAATTACTTCCAAAATCGGTAAAAGTGGGATAATTTATAGAAGTTGAAAGAGTGAAGGCCTTGACAAATGGAAATCGAAAGTTCAATGTTTTCGTTGAGCGATTCAGAGTACGTTGAATAGGAATGTCCAATTGTACCCTTTCTCAGATGATTTGTGGGATAAACGTACCTAAGTAAACACCAGGAATAGGGTTCAGTAAAGTTGTACCTTTGAAATAAGATAGAAAAAAAAAAATGTTTTTGAATAAAATGCCGAAATTTTCAACATCAGAATGTTTTATGAAACAGGTCTGAATACAGCAATTTAGGAAGAAGGCTTCGATGAATGAAGTCAATCGCATGAAAGGCTTGAATGGATCAAAATGAATTTAGACTTAAATATTGAAGCAGCCTTAAAGTTCGTATATAGATTATTAATAGAATGTAAATGAAGCAATGACCTAGGTGACTGCAGATACAAAAAATAAATAAATAATGATGGATATACTTCAAGTAACAATTAATCAAATCAATCGAAGTATCGCATTTAAGTAAATTAAAAAATATTTTCGGATATTTAAGTACTCCAGTAAGAAGGGAAGCAGAGAAAGGTGTGTAATCTTGGCTATGATTACACTCCTGCTCTCACCGTTTAACATGCATTAATTTTAAAGCTTCTCATAAAAAAAAACAAAAAAAACTCGTAAGTTATGAATTTTTTTATTGTAGTAAAAATAAATAATATTAAAAATAAATAAATAACAATAAAATAAATTTAAATATCAAAATTTGTCATGTGACTATTCTTTAAGGAGGTTGAATATTAGTTTATTTTTTTTAAAAATAATATGAAATAAGTTATTATTTCAATTAATATAAATAGAAAAAATACAAAGTAAAATATATACATATTACATATACTGAGTGTGGTCATTACTTGCATAGATGACCGACCGACATTGATAACCACTCATAATCGAAAGCCACACTACTCCTTCTCCAACCAGATTAGTAATAACTCTATTATACCCATGTACTATAATCGGGAATTTCTTCGTGTTCTTCCAGGATTTCTAATGCTTCACGGAAGGATGGACAGCCCCGTGGTTCAAATCCCAAAATGTTATTACTGCTGAAGTGCTTCACTATTCATGCTTCCCTCCAACAAATTCTACAGTTTTTGGAATTTTGATTTGATTTTCACTGACTCTAATAGTTGGCAAGTTGTGCTATCCTTTGAGTGAATTGTTAATATTTTAGCCTTCCTAATTCTTTTCCAGCACACTTGTCTCTGGAAGTTTCAATGGGATTGGCTAATTATATTTATAGATTCTGATAGCATACGCATTCGTATTGGGCACTGCTTTAATCCGATTCGTCCTGGAGTAGTGAATCGCATAAAAAAAAAAAAAAAAAATCAAAAAACAAATATTTTATAATATGGTTAACAAGTCAAAAAAGAAAATTATTTTAGAATTCAACTTCCAATAATTGTTAACCACTCCAATGAGTAAAGCGGTTAAACATAACGGTGATGGCCTGGAATTTCGCCTTATATGAAGATGGTTTAATATATAAATGAAACTTAAGGAAATATTTTGAAAATGGAGTATATATTAAAATAAATATTTTGAAAATGGGTTTTTATTATTATATAGAGGGATTATAAATAACATTTCTTCCAAATTTTCAAAGATAGAAATAAATGGCTTACTTCAAACAAAATTAAGATATTTACAGTTTTTGCGCAAAACAAGCTTCGTTATGAATTAAGAACTGGTTTATTTATAAATTCGGTCAGTAAGTACATTTTTACGCTGAAAAATTGCGAATTATCAATTGCTAAAAACGTGATTATACTGGTGTGATGAAATGGAAAATAAACTTAAGAAGGTTAAGAAAAGGGTACGAGAGAAAAGGAGGTTGAAGTGGGGAGGGAGGATGATTTGATAATTTTAGAATTCTAAAAAGGCTGACTGATGAGTTTTAATTGCCATTATTCTAATTTACTGTTTGATATTTTAAGTGGATATAAATGCATTCTAAAAAGGATCTTCGTTATCGGGGTTAAGGGCAGTGGGAAATATTAATAATTTGTAACAAAGTCAAGGAATGGGATTTAAGGATAAGTAATGTTCGAAAAATTATGAAAAAGTATGGGCAGGATTATATTGAACGGAAATGAGGTTTCGGCAGGGAATAAAATATTGGTTAATGCGATTTTAAACGATATTTTTGGTTTCATCATTGTAAGAGGACTTCCAGTTAGGAATAGGAAAAGTTATGCGGTAATCGATATTGGTGCGGTGCTCAAAAAGGTGTAAAATTTTTGAGAGGTGAAAATTTTGTTGTAAAATTTGAAGGTAAGTCGTAGGTTAGTATAAGGTTGAGAAAAGGGTGAAGATCAAAAGATGGGTAGCGAAGGTTGTGAAAATGGGAAGAAAGGAATGGAAAGAAGGAAGAGGTACGAATGAGAACCAACTGGTGTTTTAATAATTTGAGAGTTTTAATTAATTTAAAGAAAACTATTAAGTTTATTTTCAGTTTTTGATTTACGGAATGGGGTTTTAAGTGATCAAAAATGATTTCTGAGAGGAATTTTTTTACTTTGGTTAAAGGAAGAGGACAAGATGAAAGTTTTGAGAGTGATGGGTAAGTTTAGAGGCAATATAGTTCTGGTGCCAGGGGGAATGTTACTAATTTCAGGAGAAGGTTTAATTGTGAATGAATATACATTTCATTCTAAATAAAAGTTTTATCTGCTATTTCAAAAAAAAATTTCAGGAGTGGTGGTCGATTGAATTATTGAAAAAAAAATGGATTTTGAAACTGTATCTCGGAATCTATTGAATAGTGCTAATAGGACTCAAATTAAAAACAAAAATATGTCAATTTTTTTTTAGAAAAACATATTCCTTGACTTTGTTACAAATTATTAATATTTCCCACTGTCCTCAACCCCGATTACGAAGATGCTTTGAGAATGCATTTATTTCCACTTAAATTATCAAACAGTAAATTAAAATAATGGCAATTAAAACTCATCAGTCAGATTTTTTAGAACTCATCAAATCATCAAATCATCCTCCCTCCCCTCTCTTACCTCCTTTTCTTTCGTACCCTTATCTTAAACTTCTTCATTTTTTTTCCCGTTTCATTACACCAGTATAATCACGTTTTTAGCAATTGATAATCCGCAATTTTTCAGCGTAAAAATGTACTTACTGACCGAATTTATAAATAAACCAGTTCTTAATCCATAACGAAGCATGTTTTGCGCAAAAACTGTAAATATCTTAAGGTTTGAAGTAAGTCATTTATTTTTATCTTTGAAAATTTGGAAGAAATGTTATTTATAATCCCTTTGTATAATAATAATAAAAACCTGTTTTCAAAATATTTATTTTAATATATATTCCATTTTCAAAATATTTTCTTTAGTTTCATTTATATATTAAACCACCTCCATATAAGGCGAATTTTTAGGCCATAACCGTTATTTTTAACCGCTTAACTCATTGGAGTGGTTAACAATTAAATTTTTAAATGATTCAATTAGCCACCATTTTTTAATGGGAGAAAAGGCTCTTTGAACTTAAAATGGAATCTTTCATAATTCGTTTTGAAATCTTCACTTCAAATAAATCCCCATTATATGGTCCTGGCTCTGTTGCTAGTAGGTTTTTGTGAGGAAATAGAATATTTATGTTGGCTAATGTATTTTTCGGTTTAGGGAAAAGGGTTGCAGTGTACAGTATGGGGGCGGTAGCTACATGCCATTAGGGTTTTTAGACGTGAGAGGACGAGCAAATATTTGTTGTTGGATATGAAGGTCAAGTCACAAGCTGGAAATACACGAGTGTAAGGATTTTTCAACTTTATCAGATATTAGGATGGAGAGGGCTGACTATACAGGGTGTTCATGGTTAAGTGTTTTAATTAAGTTAAGTATGAATTAGGGATCTCAAAACAATAAAAAGAATTCTTTATGAAGGTAAGTCTGTTAACGTTTTGTTTGAGAGATCTTTGCGTTTAAACATTTTCATTGATATGAATTATTTAGGTTATAATAAAAAAAAAATAATATGTGTTCTAACTACTTTATTAATATAATGTAAAAATTACCTTGAGTATTAAGAAGGCAAGCTCAGTATCTTTCTTCCACAGCAGCTATGGACAGGTATTCACAAGTTTAAATTATACTTCTTTACTCTCCGTCGTAAACCTCTGCCCTCCTGTCCTACAGTATCCTTTCTAAATACACCACTAATGCCTGTTAAACATATTCGATACTTAGGACTCCATCTTGACAAGAGACTTTCTTGGAATCCACACATAAGACTGAAACAAGAAACTGCTCGTAGATTCCGATTGCTTCAACACTTACTTGACAAACGCTCTAAACTTCCCATTCACTACAAAAAATTAGTATACACTACGATAATCAGACCAATTTGGACATATGGAATTGAGCTCTGGGGCTCCACTAAACCACCAAACCATCAAATTCTTCCCGCATCCAATCGTT
>NW_027110944.1:657963-669223 GCF_000696795.3 Halyomorpha halys | reverse complement strand
AAAAACGACAGGACTTTTTGAATGCCCTGGTACATATTTACCTATTGTATTATTTTGTACAGTTGTAAATTACATTAAATAAATAATTAAGAAAAAAAAATTATACTTCTTCGTAAAGAATTAAAGTCATTGTCCGAGCTTGCATATACCTTTTGCTTAATATCACCATAAACAAAAAGAATTCCAGTGGTTTCAGGCCTGGAGGGTGTGACAATAGTACATAGTGTCGTTCGACCACTGCTGCTGTGGAAGGCAGGCGATGAACCTAACGTGAATATCTCCCAAACTAAACGTTAACGGGCATCGCTTCATATGGACTTTGTTTCTTGTTTTGAGGAGAAATGAGGGAATAAAGTGTAGTGAAGGAAAAAATTTTGTTGTTGAAAACTTTATTTGTATTAAAGGAGGGAGTTATTATCCGAAAGAATCTGTAAAATATGGTGTGGGGTAATGGAATTTCTACTTCCGGCAATATAAGAGGTTAGTACATTTTAGTATATTTTTCCGATATTTTTTGGCGATGTTTTCTCTGCCACCCACCTATATAGCCATATCCATTGAGGAAGACAGCTGTTGATAATCGTGGATTTACTAAAGTATACTAAAAGAGAAACGCAGACAACCGACAAAAGTACTTGGGGAGGGGGAGTAGAGAAGGGAAGCTGACCGTCAGCTGCGGGCTATAGGCCGTGGTCGAATTAAATCAGTCGGTAATTAGCAAGGGACCCTGCCGGTGACAGGCTATCGCCCCCCCCCTCGATCTGCCTCCCAGTAAATAGCCTTTAGTGGTCATTCTAACCCCCTTCTCCTCCCCCTCTCCCCTAGCCAGTGTTTTAATACGGATTTAGCTAGTGTGTCCCCCAGCCCTTTGTTTTAGATTTGTATACCGCCCCTGTAAAGCGTAGAAGTTGTCACTTCTGGACCGAATAGTACAATTATAAAGTAAAATATATCCTCAATTTACAAAATTAGTATGTTTTAGAAAAAAAAAGAAAATAGAACCTATAATGTACTGGAGTATAGATTGGGACATAGATCAAAAAATAAAATTAATAATATAATGGAGAAAATTTATAAAAATCAAAATTCAGGAGTGATTTATAAAATCAACTGTTTTAACTGTTCCGGGCCTACATTTGGGAGGGGGGTCGGCAGTATATAAAATAAAGAATTATATATATTATAATTATATTAATTATATTATATTAAAATAATCAATATTCTAGTGACTAAATCCTAAATGTGATAAATAAAATAGCTTTAGTACAACAACACATCAAAAAAGAATACTAATATATAATTTTGATTTTCAGTAATTTAAAATACTTAATAAAGAAAAACATATATCAATAAAAGACACTAGCCTCTTTGATTTCATCTAATTCTTACGGGATTACTTAACAGAAAATTTTTACATCATCTTAAATCACTGTTGTAGAAAATATATTTATATAAACACACACGTTCTACAAATATTACAACTATTTTTCGAACATATTACCAGAACGTATTCAATATTAGCTTCGAATATGCGAGGCCATTTTATTAGACCGTTAAGAAGAGATCCGAAATGAGAAAATGATGAAATATGAATTGGCCTAGAGCGAGACAGAGGACTCGGCAACGATATTAAGGAATGATATGAGAATAGCTTACTCAATATTGAACAGAAGGATGTATTCGAGTGGGCATATTGCCCCCAGCATCGGATGTAAATTATTACGCCCCCTACCGTTATCTCAAACCACTTCCCTCGTTACCTTTATCGATCAAGTACCTGATTTCTCCTGAAATTAGATTTCAGGTATGTCGATTGGAGATTTACAAATATTTAAAAAAAAATCTACGTAAGTTGATTGAGAGTTATTACCTCAAAAGGTCATTCCCACTAACAACATTTAACATTTTAAATTCAAAGTTTTTTTTTTTTTTTTTTTTTTAATAAAGCACTAACTAGGAGAGGATTCCAAAAGCGTCTCTTTGATTTTGAGATTTTTTTATGCTTCAGTAAAAAAAATAAATTTTAACAAACTCAAAGTTATGGTTGGCCAAACTTTAAAAAAAAAACCTTTTTATTGGGGGGGGGGAGATAATAATTCCAAATCCAGAGTTCATTTTTTTTTTAATAACGACCTTGACCAGCCAAATAAGGTAGATAGGGAAAAGAAGGAAAATGTTATCGATAAATGTATACCTTTCCTCAAGGAGAAGTTCCGTGAGGGCTTCGGAGAACGAGACTTCAACGTGAAAGGCCTCTGGTTCGGAGCCCGTGGAATGATTCCCAGCACAACTAGGAGCTTCATGGAGGAGCTCGGGGTCGATGCCCAGGACGTGGCTAGGTTGACAGAAAATATAATACTTGACTCCTTGGGAATCATACACCACCACATGCATGGAAATTAATGAGTATGGGAGTTTATCCAGAAGTGGGATGGCATGCATGCATCGCATATCTTATTTGTTGTTTTAGTTATTATTTTAAATATTTTAATATTTGTTATATAGGGGAATTTGTTGATCAAATGAAATAGGGGTTGTGAAATAGAAGGGAAAAAAAAAGAAAGGAATAAATCGAAAAACTTGTAGTTAATTGCAGTAGTAGACTGGTATTAATTGTAAAAGAAAAGTATAAGAAAACTGTGGAAGAAAAAAAAATGTTATCTATCTATTATATTATATTATGTAAAAATATGTAACTTATATTTGTCCAGTCACGGATTGATCAGTATGCTGTGTAAAGTAGCAACCCGATGTATTTGGGCAGCATGAATGAATAAAGTATTTCATTCCCTCTTCTCTTCAATTATTTGTTATCAATAATTGAATATTTTTATTTTTCTACTTACTGAAATGATTGTTCTACCTTCTCCAGAACTAAAGATGTGTTTTTCTTACGTAAACACCGATCTTCCAATTCCAATTCCAATTCATTACAAAAGACTAATCTACATGATTGTAATATAGCCAATCTGGACATACGAAGTTAATCTTTGAGGTTCCACTAAACCTTTGAATTTCTTACGTATCCGATCCTTACAATCCAAAATCCTTTGTAAAATCCTCAATGCTCCTTACTTTGTCACAAATAAAATCATATATAAAGACCTTAATGTTCCTTGTGTAACCAATCTAGCCCGGACCAGATATCATTCCTTCTATTATAAACTCCCTAACCACCCAAACCCACTAGTTTCTAACCTTGCTTCCTCTTCCTTCCCTGACAATCCTCCGAGGTGGCTGAAAAAATGTCCTGGAGACCTTCTTATACTGTGATGTTATTAGAGGGCTACCAACAGGAAGTTTCTCTAAATGTCTGTATCATACCATTATGATCTTACATCAAATTTACTAGGTGTATTTTTATGTAAATGCAGTTGTAAATAATTTAAAAAAAAAAAAAAACTGTTGATAGTTTAAACCATTGTACCAACTCTATACAACATGCCTGGGATTAGTTATAAGCGTTTTTGTGCGGGGCTTCATACAAAATAATGGTTATTTTATTATTTAAAGTCGACTTTACTATAATTTTACGAATTCATGGGCCATGTAAAATGACCTGCTAATGTAAAACGTCATTAGACTGCTACCAATGGGTAGTTTCTCTACACTTCTGTATCACTCCATTATAACTGAGATCAAATTTACTGGATGTATTATAATGTTCAGTTGTAAATAGCAATAAATAAATTTAAACAACATCGATCATTTCTTGGACTCCTGTGATGTCTTTGCCCATAATATTGATACTTTGAGGCCTAGATTGATCTAAAAAAAAGTCAAAAATATAGCAGACACGTGTGATGTCCTCTTCTTGTAAAATTAAAGGTTTTTATTTTCATTAACGATTTTTTATGAACGAAAATGATAAAATTAAAAAACGATGGACGTAAATAATAATGTTAATGGTGTATAGAGATATGAATGATACAATTATACCAAGAATAAAAAGTATAAAATAAAAATAAAAAATAAATAAATAAATGATTATAAATTGCTGCTTTGCTTGCATAGTAGCGATGGGGTATTGATATCCATATTTTACATCCGATATTCAATATTTCAATATAGATATCCCCCCCCCCTAAATTTATAAAAAACATATATAAATAGATGAGTAAACGAAAACATTACAGGGAATTTTCTCTCTAAAATCACAAACCCCAAAACTTGATATAGATTATCTTCAATAACATAAAACAATGTAATAAATACCAATAAAATCGAGAAATATCTAGCTAATAAAATTGAATCAAAATATCGATATAGCGGACATAAAAGGATTACGATATTTGAAGGAAGTATAACCAGTGATTATCAGATCGATAACAAACTTTAGCATCGATATTCCAAGAATATCCAATACAGTACTCTTAATACGAAAAAAGAAATCAATTTACAGTTCAATTTTTTTTATCGATATCGACAATTGACAGAGTTCATCCAACCTTTTAAATTAGATATCCTCAAAACCAAATTATTTCAATATTTGAAGTAAATATTCTCCTGTCATTCCGACATTTCTAATTGATATCGATATGAAATATCGAAATAAAATTTAGATATTGAATTTTTAAAGTTTTTTTTAAGTCTATTTTTAATGTATGGAAGTTGGGGGCCAAAATAATTGCAGGCATTAAATCATCAAACATATTTTGCGAGTCAGTTCACGTTGGTTTTCAATATCACTGACCCGGTTGAGAAATAAGTGCTAGGATCTCTTATAAATATTATATATAGGTGCAAATGTGTTTCAGATATATTCATTTTTATTTTTACTTAAAGTTAGTTCCCTTTATCTTGTGTATAATTTATTCTGCTACCACTTAATCAATTGTTATTATATAAACTTTGTAATTTTTTTATAGATATCATATTTGTAATTTATTTATTACATTTTTTTAATATATTTTTTATACTAACGAACTATTATTATTATCAATTAAGTTTTTCTTTTTTCTTTTTTTTTTTCCTCAGTTTAGGGTATGAATGAATATTTAGAACGCTTATACCCTCGATTGCGGAAACTTGTGTTATTATTGTTCTATAAATACTATTTAAAAAATAAATAAGATATTTTGGTGTCCTCGAGATTGGAAACGAATCCTTAGTTATCTAGATCGAGTTTAAATAATCTCCTTGTGTATTATTTAATTTATTTGTTATTTTATTTTAGTTCAAACTTACCTATTTACTTATTTTGTTATTATGATTACTTATTTAAATTTTATCTGAAAATATGGTAAACACAAATGCCTTTAAATGGAAATTATAAATTAAAATAAGTTATATAAATGATCCTTTACCTTCGAGGAAGAACTAATTCATAATAGATTGACGATACAAACTTCTTATGATCTCTGTTAGACTCTGAAGAACATTAGATTTTTGTCTACCCTTTGAACATGCTAATTGATCCAAGATCTACCACAATGCCTATGAACTGACAATATTTCGTAACTAACGCCTTGATTGGAGTTAGTGAAGTATGTGAAGTTAATTTATAGTGCTTAACAATTATATAATTTATTAATATTAAAAAATTAAACAGCAGACACACATTGTAAAATGTTTGTACTTCAAACGATTATTTTCTTTTCGGACTGTTTGAAGAAATGTGGGAAGGTATCATAGTGAAGTAACAGTTCAGAATCTGAAACTGGCATCAACTTTAGTATTGTACGAGAGGCAATCTTATCAGGATAAAGTTTATTTCATTTGGAAAATGGAGAAGAGGATGAATTTAATGTTCACTGAATGTATTTGCATATTTTGATATTTGTAATAACATATATAAACTCAATAATTTATTTATGTGTTTGTATAATTCATATGGATAACCAAAAAAATTCCAAGCCGAAGAAGGTCTCGTAGAGTAGACTTCTACTTTAATCGATCCTTTGCACGTACCTTCCCCACTCCCATTATAAATCCCCTCCAATTACAATCTTCACCACATTTTGATCGTGAATTGTGCACGTGTTGTAACTATTTACAATAAATATTTATAACTTACTGTATTTAATCATACAGAGAGGTACTGTTCATTGGTAATTTTACTCATCACCATTGGTCTAATTCTTTGATAAAAACATAAGAAAAAGTTGTTAATGTATTTATCGGTTTACATTACATTTAATAATCGGTGGATATAAATGTCAAATATAAAAAAATACATATATATGTATAAATGAAATCTGATAGGTCTTATTTATAGTAAATGAAGATTTATTTGGTAATAAAGGAATTCGTAGCCTCTTCCATTTATTTTCCAGCGCTCTTAACTCAGGAATCTCCTATGGAAATAGATTTTTAAAGAAGAATTTTCTTAGAAAATTTAATTTTAAAACGATTTTATGTTGGTATTTTTTTCTGACGTACCCTGAATGCGTGAATAGCTTTTTAATTTTCAAACGATCTGATCCGATACAAAAAAACTAGTAAAAATTTGGTCAGAAACAGTTAAAAATAGTTTGTGATTAGAGAAACGAGAGATGGTTACTCAATTAACCATTACTTAAAGCTATTTTGGTAAATATCTTAAATTTCGTAATTAAGTCCTTTTTTTTTCAAACCCCTAAAAATAAATTTAATAAGCAAAAATAAAATAAAACAAATATAATATAAATATACTCTTGATCAGCACTAGTTCCTCTTACAGAGCTCCATTCCAAGGAATGACGGAATGAAGGAATTTCATTGTCCTAAGTCCTCTTATACTATTTCAACGAAGATATACCTAGCTGATATTAGGTCCTTTAATTGTACATTTTTATTTCAAGTTAAATCAAAATCTTTGGAGCCTTTGATAATAAAAAATTAAGTGTAAATAAAAATGTATAGCGAGAAAATATATAAATTGATAAAAATAAGCTATTTTTTTCCATTTATAAAGAACCAAAATTATATTTTACATTTTCCAATATTACAAAAAAAAAATTACTTATAACATAAGTCCTAACATTTTCACTACATAACATGTTATAATTTGTATGAAATAAATAACGTGTAATAAGAGGATTTTTCTAAGAACATGTTTTTACGCAGCATTTTCTACCCAAACTTTGAATTTTTAGTTTACTTTTTTTTTTTTTTTTTAATGTGTATAGAGTTAGTTTTCTAAACCTGACGGTATTAACACTGCATAGGTGGCCAGAAACATAAAATCAAGTCCTATGGGGATGGGACATTAGGAGAGAGTGCTGCTTTAAGTGGTAGAGGAGTCTGCCGGCATTTATACTTGAAAAGAAACCGGTCGCTCTACCACGTCGTTGATCAACATCGGTGGCACGGCTATTATACCGTAAAAAACATTAAAATATATAAACACGAATAATATAAGAAAAGTAGTAAAAAAAACAACATAAAATTGTACAATTAAAATTTTTATTTCAAGTTAAATCAAACTCTTTGGAGCCTTTTATGATAAAAAATGAAGTGTAAATAAAAATATAAAGCGAGAAAATGTATTGTACTGCTTTAAGTAGTAGTGGAGCCTACCGGCATTTATACTTGAAAATAAATCGTTTCGGTCGCATTACCGCGTCGTTGATCAACATCAGTGGCACGACTATTATACCGTAAAAACCATTAAAATATATAAACATGAATAATATAAGAAAAGTAGTTTTTTTAAAAAAAACCTTAAGAAAGGTTTAAATAGGGGTTGCACGAATTTCGCTAAACTAAGTTTTGATCTCACTTATGTTTACTAACCCTGATGTAGGTAAAACCTGTTGAATGAATTGTAGTTGCAGCATCGAGAGCATCAGAAGATTATTTTTCCAAATGAAAAGTCAAACAAGATCAACGAAATCAGAGATTGAAAATGAATAACCTAAAAAATTGACTATGTTCATTGGTATTTGTTCAAAGGAAAAAGTCATTTAAGTAGTTAAAAAAAATAATAGTTAAACTGACGTGCAAGTTTTTGTAATAAATTAATCTTGAGCAACACATGATTACGTTATCTCTATAAATTATGAAATTAACTGAGTCATATTATATAATTATTATCTTTCAACTTATTCTCATAAGTTTCATGACCGAATTACTGGAGAGAGAAAAATGCTTTATTCATTCATGCTGCCCAAATACATCGAGTTACTACATTACACTGCATACTAATCAATCCGTAATCGGACATACAAGCGCTCTCACTCAGTCTTCACTGGCTCCCAATACCAGTAACGCGACTGGGGGATCTCCTGGAGCGCTGCTTTGCCTTTCACGAGAGGGTGACAAGGCTTGATTCGGAGTTCCCCTGCAGAATATTAATATTGTATATAGGTGCGAATTCGTATTTATTTTATTGTTACTTAAATTTAATTTTCTTTGTCTAGTACATAAATTATTTTTATTCATTGATTATTTTATTATTTGATCAGTTTTGTTTTACTATATTTTTGGTATATTTAGATTCATATTATTATTTATATAAATCTTGATAATATTTTCTTTTATTTATATATTTCTTTTTTTTAATTTATTTCTTTTTTTATCACGTACAGGCCTCTAAGGACCACGCGAATACCACTGGTTAGGCTTCTTTGGGAGTTTTGGTCTTCTTTCTTCCCATCGTAGCTTTATGAACCTAGACTGTCTTCTTTTATATATATAAAAGAAATATATATTTCTTTATAATTAATATTTAATTTTTTTATCTAAAAAAAAAATTAGATATGAGATTGTGTTTCTAATAATAATAACAAAACTTTATTTACAAAATTACAATTTCACATAATTACGAATACCTATCCTTACAATCGATAAGTATTAGATTACATACATTAAAACTTGTATTTACTTTAGGAATCTTGCAAAATATTAAATGTCAAAAGTAGGAAAATTCTAAAAAAATAAAGATAATAATAATACAAATAATAAATAATATAAACAAATAATTAAAAATATGTAATAAATACAGTAACAATCTTAGCTTAGAAAAACTTGTTTTTTTTTTGTTTTTTTTGTAGCAGTAAATTTCTATTTATTTTAATATTTTTTATTTGAAATGTTTTTCTCAATTTAATATTGTAACAGAATCAATAGTATAGTGAAAAATGTACTATTTCTTCTATTGACTAAAGGTAATTTTAGTTTAAAATAAATAGAATACGTACTTAGAATGTCTTACTGTTAAAAATATATTTTATTGTTGATTACAGAGAGCCCAATTTGTCTAGGAACCCCTTAATGCCTGCTTATGCTCCTTATACGTTTGTAAAATTATTTTTGGCCTTATTGGCAAAATGGCTTAGTACATTTGTCACAAAAAATAATATTATTTACCAGATTCCTTTTATGAACCCCTGCCTGGCCATTTCTGATATAAGGGTGGTTTCTACAGGTTACCACCCTATTCTAATACCATAGTGAGGAGTCAGGTTTTCATTTCGTGGACCTTCAGGTCGGATTCGAGCCGGTGCCGCCGCAGTTCCTAGGTTGCAAAGACCTGCGGCTCTACTCTCTGAGCTACGGACGTCACTTATTTATCTGATAATACGAAGTGAATAAACAAGAAAGTTACGAGGTTCAATTTCGTCACTCAAATACCAAACGGCAGAAAACCACGTCAGTATCCCCTCTAATGCTTTGCAACACCTATTCGAACCGACAGCTACCTGAGATCCACCTAAATATCATACACTAGAAAACACCTAATGTTCTCTTCACAATGCTTAACCTTTTGTTGCCGTACAATGCCGCCTTTCATTCAAGATTCGGCTGCTCTTAGGGACATTATAAGGCAATTTAAACATCCATTAGTCAATGGCCTGGATGCCCCTTGGCCCTTCGGTTACGACACAACGAGTTTGTATTTTGATTGATACAAAATACAATATACCAAATCGCATATCTCGATTTTTATTGAGCGATTAAATAGGAACTAATTAAATAAATATTAATTAAATAACTGAAATATTCTTAATTTTTTTTTCCTGTTGAAAGTTCATTTTGGAACACTTTTCAAGAATACTTATCCATTCAATTTATCTTTTTAACCGACCTCTCTAAGGTTGCCTTACACATCCACTTTGTATTGGATTCCTTGTATTTATTTTATTCTCTATTGGCAACAATTAAATTCTCTCAAGGCATAAACTATTTATTAGCCCACCCTAATTTTTAAAAAATAATCAATTTGACGAATTTCTGACAATAAAATCATTTCGGTAGCAAAACCTTTCCTTGACGTTCTATTCCATTACCTCAATAATACACTATTCACCTGAAATCACATTTGGTATACGGTACCTATAATATAAAATAATTCTCAATAATAGCAGTTCCTAAGGTGTCTCTAGTACTTATAAACTTTCACGGGTACATGAAGTAGGTACAAATAAAAAATACCATACAATCATGAACATTTCTGTCTTTCGTTAACTCTGAAAGCAAACTAACGAATCTCTCCAGTTATACTGATCAAAATTATAAATCATATTCATTTTTTTAATACAAAGATATTAAAATTACTTTTACCTTGAATTTTTGACAACACAAAAAATGGCGGTTATCCTGTACATACATTTAGGTACCTCCACATACATTATTAATAGTGACCCAAAGGTTATTTTCTTCTTACGAAGATCACAATTGTAATGTTGATCTAAAGTATGAATATAAACAATCTCCGAGAGCCCAATCTTTGCATCCATGGTATTCTTCTTCAATTGCTCCTCCTCATATAATGCGCTCAGTCTCTCGATCTTCTTGAGAAAGACTAATTGTTTTTAGAACTTTTTATTTCCTTTAATTTCATTTTTCTTTTTCTAATCATTTTTATCGTGTTTACTTTTCTGTTTTATTTCTATCTTTTTTAATGACGAATACGTTATAATCTCAAATTAAAACAATAAACTAATATACTTACTTATACTTCTTAATAACGAAAGTTATTAAAATAAATAATTATAATAAAAAAAGTTTGATAGGATCCAAAATTGTTGACGGTAATAAAACGCACAATGTATTATTCACGAGGTACCAACACCGTGAATGAATTGCATTTATTTATACTTTAGAGGGGGGGCATCCGACATAAAATTTTATTTACTTAGTTTGGTTGTTAAATAATTTCAATAGCTGAGACAATCTGACCTTAATCTATGGTTTACTCCTTTATTTCCCTCAATTTAACAACGATGTTCTGGGACATCTCTATGGAGTTCGAGGTGAGACTGGGTTATAGACATATCTTCCTATTATTCTGCGTGAGGGTGGTTATGTCATTATCATGGAAGGAAATTATTATATA
>NW_027110944.1:654869-657908 GCF_000696795.3 Halyomorpha halys | reverse complement strand
AAAAAAAAAAAAAAAATGACTATACTTTATCAATTATTTCATCCTCTATTCTTCCATCTATGCCTACATAATCTGAATCTTTTGACATGTTTATTCCCCCTCAGAGAACTGTTTTGAAAAAATACATTCTTTTGAAATTCCTCCTCCATCTCTATTCCAAAAGTTTCATATTTAAACATCATTCGTTTTGTTCTTCTAGGATTAAGATTTTTCAAATATAAAATTAATACTAATGACTCAAAGAATCAACTCATGAACAGACTAAAATAACCAGTTCTCATTCATTGTTTCCTTAGTTATCGGAAACTCGGAAGGAATGAGGGAGAATTAGTGAATTTGGTAAAGGTTTGAAATAAAGGGGTAGAGCTAGTTCATTTCGGTGAGTCGTGAGTCGTGAGTCACAAATCTCTGAGCAACGATCATCAGATCTTTCTGAATGATCTCTCATGAAAAAAAAGCTCCTTATGTATAATAATTTATGGGAAATTAAAAAAGATCACCAATTTATAGATTCTCATCATATTCTGTAATATTGCTATTTATTAAAATCTTAATTTGATTAAAATCCAAATTGATATAATATTATTACTTTTTAATTTGTGATATACCTCGGCAGTGTTGTCCGTTCTTAACTCTAGGCTCGTCTAATCTGGGACCCTATACAGTAAATATTGTTATAATAGTATTTTTTTAAATACGTTTTATTTATTGATAGCTTTCAACATTCATACTAAAATAAAATAAAATAAGAATAAAATTAAATAATTAAATGAAAAAAAAAATCTCTCTTAAAATATATACAAACAGAAGGATAAACAAAATGAACATGTTTGATTATATGTACGAAAAAGTAAATAAATTTTATTTAATAAAATTCTCTAGTCACATAATGGCATTAAAAAAAATATAGCTCCTTTTAGTAGTTCTGTTCATATCAGTTTTGAATAAATATCACCTAAATTTAAAATTAAAGGAGATTATTACTCTGTAAAAAAAAGTTATCATCACTAATAGAAAAATCCAATCCTCTTTCATAAAGTCAAACCAATAAAATTTCTATTTAGCGCCTTCGACAAGTAAGCCGGAAGTTCAATATCGACGATTGACAGTTATTGAATAATTGAGAAGGTTCCAATGGATTTAACGATTCTAGCGAACAATACACCAAAGTGAATCAAGAGCAATAAGATAATCTAGCGGCACGAGGCGGGGTAGGGTGCCTCTCCTGTCCCTACCTGTCCGGAGGCACCGCTCACATCAAAGCTTACCCTCCCTCTCTAATCTCTCAAAAGAATGTAATTATTACATACCAGTTGGCAGGTAACTTAACCGGCCTATCGGATCATCCGTTTAGGGCAATTGGGAATTTTATTGCTTTTCTTTTACAAGGGATTAGGCTCATGCCAATTGAGATAGGATTAAATGTGATATGGTCTTAAACAAAATATTCTGAGTCTAATGGTCGGTAACCAGCAGTAGCCGAAAGAGGGGGGGGGAGTCAGTCTACTTGATTACGAAATTTATCAAGGCAGAAATAACATCGCTACTTTGATAAACTAGTAGCACATCTGACAAAAAAAATCTGGTTCGGTGCGCGCATCACATAGCATTCACTTACCTCCCTCTTAGACTATTTATTTAATACCAGACCGGCCTGGCGGGCCTACATGGTTATTGTAATTATGGGTCTAGTCTACTACAAAAGACACCCCTAACTATATACAATGCTATAAATAAAACAAAAATTTAAGATAAAAAAAATGGAATAAAATAATAATTCTTAATAAAAGATAAAAGTAAAGTTAATAACAAAAACAAAGACAAAGACATTTATTTGTTTATTAGTTGCTCTAACCCGCTTGAGAATAGGTCATACTCTCCTCATGCAATCTCACCTCATCAGAAAACTGCCACCTCCAACGTGCAAATATTGTCAGTTCTCATGATTAGACATTTTATTTTTAATATTTTATATTTTACGATTTTTTTATCTTTTTTTTTTACTTTTTTTTTTTTTTTTTTAGATATTACAATCTGCCACACAGTTTTTACTTTTATCATGCCATAGGCGTTGATGACCAGAGGGTTTTACGCCTTTAAGCAATCAACAACAACAACAAAGACATTTATGGATTTAACACAATAAATAATTAACTTGTAATGGAAAAAAAAGTTACAATAAAATTTTAGAATGACAATAATAGAACCGATAAATATAGAATTTATAACAGGATTTCCTACAGCAGCCTAGGCTTCAGTCTTCGGGTTGTGGTTGGGTTTCCCAAGTTGTAGGTCACTGCTCCTTAATTTAACTGTAGGTAACTGGGAGTGGAACTTTATGAACTTTTTTTTTTTTTTTTATGTAATCCTCTATTATAGACTATTTAAAAGAGGATATAACCTTTCTGATATTAAAGACACTGAACGTTTCGCTAAACTTGGTTAATTGGACTGAGCAGACCTCAAAACGTGTATTTCCGTCGAAAACTCAAAAAAATTTGCTACAATATGCTTCCCTTTACTATGTATTCTGCAAATCGATAAGTGAAAGTTGTCCCATGTATTCCTTATATATATACAGATGAAAGTAAAAAGTTTTTATTTAATTTTGGACGTATTCCAAAGATAGTACCGTAGACCCGGGTAACTTCCCCTACTAAGATCGTCCTACAAACTGCTCCGAAGCTGGTAAGGTTCGTACAAAGTAACTCCAGCCTACGGTACAATCTATTGAATACGTCAAACACAAAATAAAAAAAGAAAAGTGTGTTTGTCAGATGTGTTACTGTTCAAGCCAAACAGCGATATATATTAGAAATCCTATATTCCGTATCATCATTTTGCAAGAGCACAGCTGAAGGAGAAATTTACTGAATACATTTCAACATCAATGATAAGATCCCCATCGTATTTTTCAAAAGAGAAAATCAGACCAAGGCTGCGAAGTCATAAGTAAAAGGGATGACTGAGCAAACAACGATCGAGTACCGAAGGATTCAATGGCCATTGCATCATCATTACAATCTAAAACTATCAAAC
>NW_027110944.1:650177-654784 GCF_000696795.3 Halyomorpha halys | reverse complement strand
TATACACAGTGAAAATTCTCTATAAATAACACCTACGGGGAAGATGATTTTGTATGTTATGCAGAGGTATCAATTAAGTAGGGGGTTATTTAAATACAAACAAAATAATTAAACAATTATATACATATTTTATTTTCAACATAAGCTTTTCAAGTTCGATAAAAATTTTTGTTAAAAACTAAAATTTTTATCAGTTTTACTTTTATGAAAAAAAAAAATATTATGGAAGATTATTGATTGACCGTTTGTATAGATGAATGGAATATGGTCCGGGTGCGGTAAAAAAAACAACTCAAATAGTAAATAATTATACTATTTTATTGAGCCAACGTTTCTTAAGTTCTTAAGTGTACTTATATTAATTACTTTATTATTAATTTTCTTCTGTATCCCCGCTCATTTGGTATATTTTGTTTCTTAATCACTTACACACATTGTATATCATTATTTTATACTTTACTTTTCCTTTGTTTTTCTATCTATTTTTTTTTTTTTTATTTTATTAATTTTTCTCCTCCTATTATGTATATTACCATTTATTGTTCACCTAATTTAAATAATTTTTTACTATGTTTACTTTACAAATTATTTTGGTTATTGTGGCATAACTTCCATCCTCACTCCTCCCAATACCAACCGATGCAAAACAGGTATGTATTCTGCCTCATCATTTGATTCGTATTTTTTTTTCATCTCTTTATTTGTACTTTCTTTAATATTTCTTCTCTTATCTATCTGTTACTATTACCCTTTTCATTTACTATTTACAACCTTTAATTTTTCTTATTATATCTTACTTTTCATTTTATACCCCTGTTATTTTACACTTATGTTTTTTTCTTTTTTTTCCTTTTCGTAACTATAGTGTTTGTATCTTTTTTAGCCCTGACGAAGCCCTGCAACGTGGGGCGAAACGTTGGCTCAATAAAATAGTATAATTATTTACTATTTGAGTTTTTTTTTACCGCACCCGGACCATATTCCATTCAAAAAAATATTATGTATTAATTCCTAAAAAAAATTTGATTTTTTTAGATTGTAAGTTTCTCTAAATGCCTTCGGGAACTGTTATGAGAAACATTGTTGAGGATTAATGTTGTTCAACTTATTTAGGGGAACTTATATGAGTTGAATAAAAATTACAAGAAAAATTATTACATGAAAGAGATTGTCGTGGGAGGAAAGGAACAGAAAATAATGAGAATAAAAAGAAATGAAACTAAGATGTACAACAGTAAGTGTATACATAAAGAAAAAAAAAAGAGATTTTAATCTAATACTCCATCTTATCTCTTTTTATCTTTAATATAATACACTTATAGTTGTGTATCTCATTTTTATTACTTTTTGTCAATTCTTAGATTATTTCTCACTTATATTTATATAATTTCAACCCCAACTCAGTTTACTTTATTATCTTGCATTGTCAACATATTTTAAGTAGTTTTGTACCTTTTTTTTTAGCCCTGATGAAGCCCTGCAAATTCGAGCGAAACGTCGGCAAACATATAGTTTCTAACTGCTGAATAACAAGTCTCGTTCCTTTTTGACCCCTCCCCCGAACATATCCCCTTCGTATTCAGTTACAGTTAATTATTTTTATGTACGAAAATTAGAATACTGTTTTGGCAGAATACACCTATTTTGAACAGTATTATAACTTTTAGCAGAAGAAATGACTCGCAAATTTAATTTTGCTATCGTTAGATTGCAATAATGTGCAGACATGTGTTATCATTTTTGTCCGTTCTTGAGGAGTTAAAAGTGACATTGAAAAAAAAAAAGTATTCGATTCCGCTATAGGAGGCTTCACATCTTTAATTGAAAGTTATAAGTTCAAATTCAAAATATAAATATTCTATTAAAGTATTTTTTTTTAAATAGGGGTATTCATGATCTTTAGTTTAACATGTTAAAGCGAGTTAGATGAAAAAACTCATGTTAAATGGAGAAATATTTCATTCTTTTACCATGTTAAAACAATATAAAATATAACATGGCTAAGAGTCTGTTACTAGGTTTGCTAAATGGAGAATGATGTCACCTAAGAAGCCAGCTGAGCCCGTCACAATTTTTTTTTTGTTGTGTTAGGTTACTTGCTCGTAGTTTGTGTTTTGATTGTGTTAGTATTGTGATGGATATTTTTAGAACTAATAAAGCAATGGATGACAATAATAATAACAACGTAATGACAGTTGATAATTAGCTCATCTTGATTCTCTTCCTTGCCAGTTAGAAGCCAACAAGGTACTCAGTGGCGAAACCTTCACACAACTTCCACTTTTCACTTAATTGAGGCATATTGTAATCAATTACTTTAATCAAATCTTAGAAGTAAACAATAACATGAAGTTTTGGAAGGACAGGTGCAAAACAAGTTGCTTAGAATATCCGCTAGGTGCTCTTATGCATTTACCATTTGACATGACTTTAAATAGGGCCGCTCACAATCCTATACTTATAACATTTAACATAGTAAAACATTTTAAATTTAACACAACATCATGAATACCCCAAATGAAGAGGAATAAAGTAATAGAAAAAGAATAAACACGCTAGAAAAGTTAAAGAGTACAGAGAAACTGAATGTATGGCCTGATTGAGGAGAAATAACGAATTTTTTTGATCCCTCTAAAACAGAAAAACATTAAATTAAATAGGTTGTATGATTCAAATTGGATACTACCTTTTTCTACCATTGCTACTTAAAGGTGTACAGTGAAATACTAATCTGTTGTTTTGATGTGTCCGTTCCATGTGGATTCGATTAGAAAAAATTGGAGGTGAGGGGCCTCCTTGTGATGATTAAAAATGACGGAGTTTGAGTGAGAGAAAAGCTTAAATATTCCTGGCCCAATAAAGTAACGGAGCTGTGATAGCAGTTACTTCCTGGGACTGAAGGATCTGTTATTAAACTGTGACTGGAAGAAGAAAATATAACCAACGTAAGTGACTGAAGATCGTGTGATTTTTACAGCGATACCAAGCTGGGACTGGAGGGTGGAGCAGCGTAAGTAACCGGGACTGGCAATAAGCCAAGGTTGTTGGATGTGCCTGAAAGAACCTAATACTTCCAGGTTACATTTTAGCGCTCCTTTTTACTAGTTGGTATCAATGACAAAGTATCATATTGATAAAGTCCAACACACCTCTAATATATGTACAAACCCACTATTAATTAAAGTTTAGATAAGGATCATTGGGCTGAGTGGCACTAGAAAAAGATTGATTAAGAAACCTAGAATGGTTGGAAAGGTTTCGAAGGAATTACAAAAATTTGTAGGGTTCATAATTGAATTCGCTATTCGCAAGTTTCGTAATTAAAATATATTCGAAAGATTTCCGCTGTTCCTCACAGTTCCAGTCCTTGAAATACTTTTAGGATCGTTTTGTAAATGAGAAAAAGTCAGGTATTTGAGTCCTAGTTTTTTAAATTTATGGATTACTAAAAATATTAATTTAAAGATCTATATAACTGAATAACTAAATATATGTTTTTACTGCGTCATCTAATGATAAATCTAAAAAATTAAAATTTTACGATTTTTTTTTTACACTATTCTTTAATACCTTTCCTGATCATTCTGTGCCGAGGTTTCGGCCTACGTTGTAGGTCTACTTCAGAGTCAAGAAAACAATATATTAAGCACGAGAATAATAAATTTATCATATTTCTGGATATACATGGCCAAACTAAGTTATTAACATGTAACGTATTAAAAGAAGCAATGGAACGAGTATTCGCAAAAATAACTTTTTACTGGGAAAAATGTGTATCTTCCATTTTATTTAAACAATAAGGATCTTCTTGAATTTTGTGGTGCTACCATCGTAGTATTGTGGTAACATTATTTTTTTTTTTTGTTGCCTTAGATGCGAATCATATTAGTTTTAATTATAAAGGAAACCAAACAAAAAATCTGCTGCGGGGCACACATCACACAATTTTCAGGAAAGCAAAAAAAAAAATTGTTTTGCAACCAAGACAAAATGGATCTTTTTTTTTTTTTTTTTCCATTTGTGGTATGGAGTACAGATTTACATAAATTATGCATATGCCACACAAAAACTATAACTATATTATATTCATTACATTGTTGCTTTAGCATTAGAACATATAAGTAAAAAATTCATGAGCTATAGAGAATTATTTAAGAAGAAGATTACAAAAGAAAAGAAATAACATAACTACCAATCAAGAAAAAAAATATATAGTGAAGTTAGTGAATACTTAAAATAATATAAATAACAAACTGTATATATTAAAGAAAAAAAAGGAAATTAAAAAATAAAATAAAATAGAAAATGCTTTTCTAAGTATCTACCACACTATAGTGACAAATATTTTTCGATCTTAAAAAATATATCGTATATAAAACTATTCTGTTTTTTAAAGGCATCACGTTGTTTCATTAGCTTATTTAAATATATATGCAACAGAAAATATTACACATTGAATAATTACATAACTAAATAACACAAAATTAGAAAAAAAGTAAATAGATAAACAAAGTAAACTAAATGAATAAAATTAGACGAGAATAAATAATATAATTAAAAACATGTTAATGAAGTTTGGAACAATAAATCATAATAGTGAAATAAAA
>NW_027110944.1:646172-649277 GCF_000696795.3 Halyomorpha halys | reverse complement strand
CAATATATCTTAAAAACTATTTAAAACAAAAAGAATTTTAAACAGTATCGGTAACTAAAATAATTAATAGCTAATGCAGTAAAAACAACATACGAAAAACTAAAAATGTATAAAACAACTATAAAGATTATAAAAATAATAATATACAAAATACTGGAATGTTGCCACAACAAACAAACATACATAAATATTACAGGTTTATACTGTACTGCTCAAGTTCGGGTAGAGACCTTAATTTCCCTTGCATTAGGAATGATTACAACAAACTATGTATTTTGTTGAAATGATGGTACCTTAATACTTCGAAGATGGAATACCACCGCAATAATGAAGAAGAAACTTGTATAATTAAATTGGTACACATATTTTTCATGTAACCAGTATCTCTGTTAATGAATCTACACTTATTCTATCGCTTTTCTGATCATATTACATGTGTGGTTATCAGAAATAACATTTGAATAGCCTTAATGAATCCTTGTTAAACCGTCTTGTTTTTCCAATATGGGTGGGTGGGGCGGTCCTTCGTATTGTTCTCATTGTTAGCAATAACTGCCTTGTTGATAGGACAACAAATAAGTTGCTCGTGCCGACAGAGAGGAAACTGGGATGGGGCTGATTCAGTGAGCCGGTTGTGGCAGAGGAGACTATCGACCGACGACAAAGGGTCGCCATCCTTTGTCAAGTCACGTAGGCCCCCAGCGAGATTTAATTACCACGGCCTCTCGGCTCTAATTAGGAAAAAACAGGAGAGGAAGCCAACGCTTGTCCTCTACTACCCCCCCCCCCATCTTCCCAATTCTATAACGCCAAACATATAATCAAGTCGATCCTCATTTGATTTTAGTTATTCTTCAGATCATATAGAGGAGAAATTCCTATCCTAATTCTCATTTTTATAAATTGTGGTATGTATTGTACACTAATGATACAGGAACCGATGTTAGTGGTAGTACAGAGGCCTACAACTGTATCTCAGGAGTACCTTTCCTCAGGACATCACATAAATCTCTTACTTCTTATAAAATCTTGTACATTGTCCGCATCACACAACTATTACATTATGAATTTGGTAAGATAAAAAATAAACAATAATTATTAGCAGAATATATAAAATAAAAATTTAACAAATAAAATAAAACTATATATCATAAGGTGACTAATTTCTAATAAAAAAGAATCAAATACATTTAAACTAAAAATAATAAACAAAAGGTACAATTACTGTTAATTTACATATTTACAAGTTTTAACAAAAATCAGAATTATCAAATACAGAATATAAATAAACATACCAACATAAATGGTAATGAAAAAAAATTAAATAAAAATAATTCTACTAAAATGAAATAGAAGAACCTTTCCTCTAGATATCATATAAATCTCTTTCTCACTTCGCATCAGACAACTTTCACTTTATTAAAATTAAATCTCACTTTTTATTAAGATTAAGGTAGCAAATAAACTTCCTATAGAATATTATTAATATTCTATATATGTTTGTACAACACTTCCGGTTTCCCAATCTTCAAGTACTAATATTTTAATTATTGGGGTTGGCACATGTGTGCTCGCTGTTAATAATAACCCATTAATTGTATCCCAAAATCTCCAATCCCATATCACAACCCTCAAAGAATGGTGTCGTAATTGGAGGATTGAGATAAATTTCAACAAATCCCATCAAATCACCTTTACCTTTCGTCGTAAATCTACTGACTGCTCTACAGTTTCATTTAATAATATTACTCTTACCCCTGTCGAACAGATCCGCTACCTTGGACTACATTTGGACAAATAATTAACCTAGAATCCTCACACAAGACTGAAAAGACAGGAAACTGCACGTCGATTTCGACTATTACAGCACTTACTAGACAAACGGTATAAACTTCCCAAACATTACAAAAGACTGTTCTACATGACTATAATAAGACCAATCTGGACATATGGAGTTGAGCTTTGGGGCTCCACTAAACCTTCGAATTCCTCTCGTATTCAATCCTTACAATCCAAAATCCTCAATGCTCCTTACTTTGTCACAAATAAAATCATACATAAAGACCTTAATTTTCCCTATGTAACCGATCTAGCCCGAACCAGATATCACTCCTTCCATTATAAACTCCCTAACCACTCAAACCCCCTAGTTTCTAACCTTGCATCCTCTTCCATTCCTGACAATCCTCCGAGGCACCTGAAAAGAAGATGGCCACGAGACCAGCTAATGTAAAATGTCATTAGAGTGCTACCAATGGGTAGTTTCTCTACACGCCTGTAACACTCCAATTTAACTTAGATGAGATTTACTAAATGTATTATAATGTACAGTTGTAAATAGCAATAAATAAATATTTAAAAATATTAGGTTGATTCAAATGAAATGTCGGTTGACGAAATGATTTTTTTTCATACAAGTATTTCCCTTCCTGTTTTTGGCATAACCTCGTTTATAGTCGTACTATCCTGTCCTTAAAATAGCCTGAGTCACATTTTAACACGGTGATTTTCTCATAAGTGTACTTTTTTGTTATTTGTTTCGAAATTTGCACCGATATGAATCCCACTTGATATTAATGTATTTTTTTTTTTATGAGTATAAACTTTGTAATAATGCTGCCACGAAATATAAACCAGGCATTTGGGGAGAATAATAATAATCTTTATTTATCCTGGGACTAATCTGTTTGGAATAATATTACAGGTGTCAGAATTATACTTCAGACCCTTAGATAAACCATCAGAAGTATAATTATAATTATGAATTTGGTAAGATAACAAATAAACAATAATAATTAACAGAATATATAAAATAAAAATAAAATAAAACTATATATCATAAGGTGAATAACGTATAATAAAAAAAAAGGAAAAAAAATCAAATATAAACTAAAAATAATAAACAAAAGGTGCAATTACTGTTAATATACATATTTACATGTTTTAACAAAAATAAGAGTTATTAAATATAGAAGATAAATAAATAAATATACCAACATAAAAGGTAATGGAAAAAAAAATGAAATAAAATAAATCCTCTAACAAATAATAAATCTTAAGAATATAATTCTACTAAAATGAAATAAATTATAATATTAATATCCT
>NW_027110944.1:638127-646122 GCF_000696795.3 Halyomorpha halys | reverse complement strand
ATTAAATTATAAACCATCATAAGTATGATTATAATTAGGAATTTGATAAGATAAAAAATAAAAATAATAATTAACAGAATATATAAAATAAAATTATATATCATATTATAAATCATAATGTGACTGATTTCTAATTAAAATAGAAAAATAATCAAATACAAGTAAACTAAAATAATAAACAAAAAGGTTCAATTACTGTTACTGTACATATTTACAAGATAAAATAAAAATCAAAATTATCAAATACTGAAGATAAATAAATAAACTAACGTAAAAGGTAATGAAATAAAATAAATTTTCTAAAAACAATAAATCTTAATGATATAATTCCAATAAAATAAAATTATAATACTAATATCCTTATATAACTTAATAAATATTTAAAAAATTTCAATAATATTTATGTTAAATATTATTCTATCAATTTACATCTTATTTGAGACTTTTAATTGTTATTCTTCTGTGATAATCCTACCTATCAGAAGAAGGTGGAAGGACACTAGAAGGTGGTTGAAAATACAGGATTTGGAGATTGGAGGGGTATTAGAACGAATTAATACTGCCAAAGATCGAAAAGTCCAGGGTAGGTTAACTTGACTTACAAACGACCTTGACAGCCGCACAACTTCATTAATTGCACAGAACAATTACGAAATTAAATTAATTGAAATATAAAGTTTTGAACCACCCAGCCTTTTCACCGGATCTTTCGTCAACCAATTTTTTTTTTTAACATTTGGATCTGTTTTTAAAGGCTAAAGAGTATAAAAATGAAGACAAATTCAATTTCTGAATTTATTACATCCAATAATTGCATCGGGAATTACAAATAGAGACAATAGAAGATTACTTAAAAAAAAAGAAGAAGGTTCATGAAGCTCCAATCCCAGTTACCGACAGTTATACAACTTTGGAAACCCAACCACAGCCCGAAGCCTAAAGCCCAGGCTTCTGCAGGACATTCTGTTATAAATTCTATATTTATCATTTCTGTTATAATCCCTTTAAAATTTTATTTTATCTTACTTTTTTCTCTTTTCTTAAATTCGCTTTCTTTTTTCTTTTTATTCCCATTAGAAGTCAATTATTTATTTTTTTAAATCAATAAATGTCATTTTTTCTGTTATTAACTTTACTTTTATTTTTTATTATGAATTATTGTTTTAATTTATTTATTTTATCTTAATTTTTGTTTTATTTATAAAATTGTATACAGTTAGAGGCGTATTTTGTATGAGACTATACCCCCTCCCATAATAAATAGTTAAAAAAAAAATGTATCTCTTAAATTAAGAGTGTAAGAACTACAAGGCCGACTGGTATTAAATAAATTGATTCTAAAGATCAGAATTTTTTTAAGACAGACGTCTATGCTTTAAAGTCCCGCTGGAAAAAGTGTATTGAAGGAAATGGAACATATTTTGATTAAATAAGCAGCTTGGAAAAAAATATATGCAGTTTTATATACTCACTTAAAAATATCACATTTTATATGCACCAACCTAGCATATTAACCATTCGAAAAAGCTAGAAAGAGAATAGAAGAGAAAACTTTAAGAAATTATATTCCAACATAATATAGTTTGAATATTAGCACTTGGAGATGGGAAAAACCCGAAACATTGTACAAAAATATATAGAATATTGATAATATTCTAAAAGTTTATTTTTCACTTCTACAGCTTAAAAAAAAATTAACTTCCTAGGAAATAAAATCTAGAATAAAAACAAAATATGGAAATAGGTGAAAAACATACGAAAAAGTTAGAAGCAGGATAGAAATGAAAACTTCAAGAAATTATATTCCAACATAATACAGTTTGAATATTAGCACTTGAAGATGGGGAAACCCGAAACGTTGTAGAAACAAATATAGAATATTTATAATATTCTAAAAGAAGATTATTTTGCACCTCAACATCTTAAAAAAAAAAAAAACTTTCGAGGAAATAAAATTTAGAATAAAAACAAAATATGGAAATGGGTGAAAACCATACGAAAAAGTTATAAGAAAAAACTTCAAGAAATTATATTCCAACATAATATAGTTTGAATATTAGCACTTGAAGATGGAGAAACCCGAAACGTTGTACAAACAAATATAAATATTGATAGTATTTTAGTAAATACTAAAAAGAACTAGTAAAGGAAGTTTATTTTTCACCTCAATATCTTTAAAAAAAAAAACATTCGAGGAAATAAAATCTAGAATAAAAACAAAATATAGAAATATGTGAAAAATATACGACAGAATATACGGCAGAACAGAAATGAAAATTTCGAGAAATTATATTCCAACATAATATAGTTTGAATATTAGCACTTGGAGATGGGAAAAACTCGAATCGTTGTACATAAAAATATAGAATATTGGTAATATTCTAAGGGAAGTTTATTTTCACCTCAACATCTTTAAAAAAAAAAGTAAATAAACAATTTTCTAGAAAATAAATTCCAGAATTAATTCTCACTAATTTCAGAACAGATATTTCTATATTGCTCTCTCTTGTAATGCTTTACCATACTAATTTTCCAAACAAGCCAGATTTCAGTTGGTAGATTGGCTGAATTCTTTTTCCACAGTTTTCAGAAAAGTGCTTTTAATGTTATCTCTTGTCGGAAAATTTAAACATTTTTTTTGCAAAATTATGTTAGAATTATAAATACATTACAGTTTACTAAAATTTACATTCTGGTTTTAAATTTATATTTGTCAATCCTAAATTGTTATGGAATCAATATTGAAAACACTAATTTTATGTAGTTAGTCATCCTGGCAATTGAAAGGCTCAATACAGGCTAAGTAAAATTAAAATAAAAAATTTAATAACTATAGTAAAAAAAAAACATTGATCACACTGGCTAAACTGCGCCAGATATTCTCCATTACCTTGTACTTTATACGTTACATATTGTTTTTTCTAAAATCTTTGGCTTTCCAATGGTATATGATACGTCTATATTACTACTCTTATTTACAGAAATGTGTTTTCAACCTGAACAAAATACTTTTCATCTTATTTTTTTAAGTTAAGAGTCAAATCCTATCATAGTTTGTATTTATATATTTTTACTAATAATAAAAATGTGGGTTGGTCAATGCTTCAAAATGAACAAAATTAAAGGAAAAGACCTTGTACTATTGGACCCCTCTTCATAGTCTTGCTGAGGACCCCCAAAACAGCAAGAAAGCGCCTGTTTGTGAGTTGAGAAGAGAAAAATTGTTCAAATATTAGTTTATATAATAAGAATTACTTTGTGTATGAAGTTATATGTAAACGAATCTCTTTGTAAAAGTACCAGGAAGTGATGCAGTGGATAAAGCAGCTTAAACTGCTAAAATGTTAGAGTTAAGAATAACAGGGAATCTATATGGGCAGAAATTCTACTAACAAATTAAGAAACATCAAATCAACTGAAAGAGAGGAACAGAAGAGAAGAATGTGTTATTAGGATAAAGATTCGTCATTCCAATCTACTGGTACTGGTATTTGGTGGGGGGGGGGAAGTCCGGCAAGCGGGCCTAGTGGTCCTTTGGGTCAACCCCTGGCGGCTACCTAAGTTGCCCCCGCGTACTAACCAAGGTGGGAGTGTCAAGATTCTTCCTTGGGATCGCCGAAAAATTAATGGTAACTGCCCCAGGTGGGAATCGAACCCACAACGTTCCAAACCGAGTGCACTGGGACCTGCACCACAACCCGCACGGCCGTCAAGTACCTTCATTCCAATATACATTTAATCACAAAGAAAACTTTAAACCAACCAAAATATGAAAACTTTCAGTCCTCATTAACTATTAAGCCTAAAGTATATAGAGAAATACGCATTTTTACATCAAGCTTTTGGACATAATTCAATACCACGTTATATAGAGGTAGCACTGAAAGACTTGAAAGAATCCACAGATAAAATAATAAAGCAATTAAAAGAAAGCCAATTATGTACAAAAATATAAAAATTATAATTAGATCTTGGTTTATATATATAAATAAAATAAATCTGTACCGCAACACGTGAAGGGGTGGAGTACTTAGTGAGGAAGTACCTGTTACCAGACAAACGGTTGTGCAAGGAGGTGATTTGGCCAGAATCACACTCATCCACCTGATTTATCTTCAATTAAGGGTACCCACTTTATGAGGCTAGGTGGATTACGGATGGCTCCTGAACCAACTGGGTTGACTCACGGTTTCAGAAACAGAAAATATATAAGTTATTATAATATATATAATAAAGATATAAATTAAAACAAAAAAAGGTAAGGAGCGGAAGGGAAAAATAGATTTAAAAAACTACTTAATGCTAAGTATCATAAACGGCTTACACAATCATATTACATATAAAGGATTAAAACATCGAGACAGAGTTGAAAGTACAAATAACAAGAAAGCAGGAAAGTGCGAAATGACCAAGTAGTCGTATATCTATTCCAGAATATATTCTGTTTTTGAAATAATAAGGAAAAATTGATTTGCTAAAAGCAATATTTTTGTATTTATGATTAAAAAGGAAATATCGGAGATTTATCTCGAAAGATTATAATTGCAGGAAGGAACAACTTCACCAGGACAAATAATTAGTGCTGACAGCAGAGGATGGAGATGTATATAGAAGTAAGAGGGTGGAGAAGAAGCTGACTTCTCCTTTCCAGAGGGGTGATCCTCCCCTACAAAAAAACTGGTGGAGGAAGACATACGCCTGCAATTCTATGGAATATCAAAGAAATCCCATGAATGGAAATGAGATGGATCACTGCATATGGAATCAAACAGACCAATAAAAAAAGATTTGAATATATACTTCCCTTATCAAATATAATAAAGTCACATCCCAATAACTCTGATCATTAATAATATGCAATTAAATGCTTACAAGTCGCTGAAATCATCCGTTTATAAATTTCAATTTAGATACCAACATTTTTTATAAACTATTTTGGATAGTTTTAGCAGTATAATTAGTAGAAGTAAAACGAAATAGTTGGATATTATATTTATCATGTAAATATATACTGAAAATATAATATTAACGGAGTGTTATTTATGTATAGGTGATTCTTCAAAAGAGCAGTTTTTTAAACTTAAACAATGGTAGTATTCTTCATAAAGAAACTTTTTTTTTTATCTTCAGGTAACTCTATTTACAACGAAACAATATTTTACTTAAGGGAAACTTAAAATAATAATTTTTTTTTTTTATAGAATAATAATGATGATCACAATGAACACAACTTACTACAATAGTGTGACATATTGTAATATCTATCAATTAAATAAAGTTTAAAAAAAAAATAAATAAATAAATTTTTAGGTTTATCTACAACAAAACAATGTTTCGCTTAAGGGAGGGAAAGTTAAACTAATGCTTTTTTTTTATAGAAAAATAATAATGTTCACCGCTAACGACCCATGAATGGTCATGGGTTAAGTACTTTGTAAGGAAGCACTGTTTATAGAACAATGGTTGTAGGAGGAGTTGATTTTTTCAAGATCACGCACAACCACCAGATGTTTCCCTAATTAAGAGTATCCTCATTATGAGGCGGGGTGGGCCCGAGGAGTGCTCCAGACCCCACAGGGTTGACTCACGGCTAAAGTGTAACAGAATAAATTATCTGTCTAGCACGATTCGAGTTAGTACAGTGCCTCACCACAATTTTTTTATAGAACACGAAAAATGATTTTCTTTCCACCTCGTTATTCTCAATTTATGGCGAGTAATATAATAATGTGATACATTAACTAGCCATAATAAAAATTAAAAATAATGTTTCACTTTTACTGATATGTTGGGCATTTATTAATGACTATTCTTTTGATATCATTCTTCTGGTAGATACAAGCAGTACTTGCTAGAGGAAAGATATCAGATGAGGACGTCTTTACTTATAGGGTATGTTTTTGACTCTAATAAATAAAACAATACTCTTAATTCTTGGTATGTAAAATTTGAGAAATCTGGAAAAATACTGGAAGATTGCTGATTGATTGTGTGCACAGGAAGATGGGTCAAAGAAATAAAAACTCAGATAGTCATAAAAATATTTAACGCGAGCCAACGTTGAAGGGCTACATCAGGGGAAAAAAGATACAAAAAAAAAAAAAAAATACGAGGTAAAAACTAGTAAGCAGATAGATAACAAAAATAAAATTTAACTAAGGTGTGGTTTAATTTAAAATAAAATAATTTATTTTTCTTTATTCTTGATCTTACCGTTACTCCCCTTTTCCATCTTTTACTGTGTAATATATTTTTTATATCACTACTTATATTATATTGTATTATAAAATATTTTTTAATATATTAATCTCATCACATTGTTGTGATAAAGTTTTTAATGAATAGTGACTGCGATAAATGATTTTAATTTTGGTTTTAAGTGAATATTGACTAATTAGAAATTGTTTATTTGACCTGGGCAGAATAGCCTGCATGGAGTTAGAGTTTTTAAATTATATAATTCCAAAATTGTATTAAGATTGTCCCTGAAGATGGCCGGATTGGCCGAAACGTCGGACTTATAAGAAAAATAAAATGTTTTGAGACTAAAATGGATAGAAATTAAATTAATTATTTTTAAAAAATTTACCAGTCTCAAGAAAGTGTTTAAGATTATAAATTATATTTTTTATATTTCTTTTTTATCTGCTGTTATTTCCGTTTGCATTATTTGTCTAAAACTCTTTTGTTATTCTTATTTAATTTCACGTTTCACTGTACATTTATTCTATTTTCTTTAATTTGCATTGTTCATTTTTATAGAAATTATCACAACTAACCACACCTACACTAACTCACTATACTAACTCGCATCTGGAATAATTATTTCCTGTTACAGTGGAACTGTGAGTCAATCCTGTGGGATCTGGAGCTCACCTAGCCTCATATTGAGGATACCCTTAATAGGGGAAATATCTGGTGGTTGAGGGTGATTTTGAAAAACTCACCTCCTCCTATAACCGTTGTTCTTTAAACATTGCTTCCTTACAAAGTAGTGGACCCATGACCATTCATGGGTCGTAAGCGGTGAACATTATTATTTTTCTATAAAAAAACAAAAAAACATATTAGTTTGTTTCCCTCCCTTAAGTGAAACATTGTTTTGTTGTAGATAAACCTAAAAATTTATTTATTTATTTTTTTTTTTTAAACTTTATTTAATTGATAGATATTACAATCTTCCACACTATTGTGGGCAATAGGTAATATGGTGAATGATCACATTCATACTGAAATAAAATAAAATAAGAATGAAAATAAATAAAATAAAAAATAAATAAAATGTCTCTTAAAATATATACAAAAAATGAACAATGTGAATTAAAGAAAATAGAATAAATATGGATATTATATTTAGCATGTAAACATATGATGAAAATATAATTTTAACAAAGTGTTATTTATATGATTCGTCAGAAGGGTAGTTTTTAAAGTTAAAAAATGGCTAGGTAGTATTCTTCATAAAGAATTTTTTTTTAATTTTTAGGTTTAAAAAAAATTTCTTTATGAAATGAACGTTAAAAAACCCGAAAATATAAAATCCATGCACTAGCTATTTTTTTTTTCGATAAAAATTCAAATTTTATTTATTGATAGATATTACGATTTCTTTTGAATTGTTTTAGATGGGAAAGTAGATCAAATATATTATTTATTTTTATTTATTTATGCACAATCTATATGGATATCACCTGAATCTATTTTGTGATTTATTGCATTATCTAGATTTTATGTTATTGTTATGATTTTCTTCTGAATATATATTTTTTTCATTTTATAAAATGTTAACCTTTACCTCTATTATACCATTCATTAGTTTATAAAATAAATAAATATATATTTATTTTATAAGTATGTATGCAGTATGTTTTATAAGTATATTTTATAAGTAATGCAGTAGAACATGATAGGCAGACCTGAAGAGGCCGGATCGGGCCGTCAAAGATCTACAAGGTCTGTACAGCCAACCGAGAAAAAAATATTCATATATATTTT
>NW_027110944.1:593536-638077 GCF_000696795.3 Halyomorpha halys | reverse complement strand
TATAAACTTAAAAAAATTATATAATTTAATTTCGTTGTCACGCTCTCTGATTACTATCTCTAATATGGAATATGAGATAATAAGATACTATTTTATATTGAAACATGAGAGAGAACTCGGGCGGGTTCGGGGACTCAAGAGCGTGGCCTGCTGACAAAAGAACACTGGCCTCACTCTACCTTAGCCACTCGATCAATACTCGCGTCTTAATTCTCCATTAGCACTTCCGACACACGGCTATTCCCTTCGGATATCCATTCTAGTGAGGATCTTCTCCATGATCCGCTTCCCTAGCGATGAATCTATCCCGATTGAAGATCGTAGATAATAGCTTGGAAAAATTATCTTTTAACTTATTTTCACAAGGGATCCAAACATTTCAGTAATAGCTATTGGTACATACGAGAGTCCTACACACAATAATCTATCTCCTAGTACAAGAGCCGGGAAGAAAAAAAGGCAGTAATCTCACCCCAATTTTTTATTACTTTAATGAAAACTATGTATAATTAATAGTCAAAATTGATGAGTCTACCAAGTATAGGTAGGGGGAATAAAAAATGGCGGATGTTTCAAAACTTAAAAAAAAACACTGATTTTTCATTCAGAGCTCTATATCTTAAAAACTACCAACAACACTAAAAAAACCTAAGAGCACATTATTTAAAGAAGAGTAAATTTGCTGAAATATTAGCCGTAAATGAGCTATTTACGTCCAATATTTCTCGAGATATAGCTTTTTAAAAATCAAACTTCCTTAAAATCTACTGCAAGATTAGTAGTTAGTTAATTTATATTGAAAAAGGTATATCTCAGGAACTATGTGACGTACAGATCTTTATTAGCACTCAAATTAAAGCTAGTATAATGGACTATAAAGAAGTATATTACCTTTATCTTTGTAGGAATAGTATTTTTCGTGATATTTGCTAAAATAAATTGATTTATAGTTGTTCGGACAATAAATTTGATTTATGAAAAACTTCCTTTCAGAAACCATTTGACATACAGATGTCTGGCAGTGCTCAAATTAAAGCTAGTTAAATTTACTATAAAATAAATAATAATGTTTATCTTTGTAGGACTAGTAGTTTTTATGATGATATTTGACAAAATAACCTCACAAAATGTTAATTTCTAGTTGTCCGTATAAAATGTTGGATTTTTGAAAAAATATATCTCTAAATCCATAAGACGGACATATGTCTGCCAACACTCAAAATAAAGGAAATTTAACTTACTATAAAGTGGTTTATGAAACTTATCTTCGTAGGGGTAGTAGTTTTTATGTTATTCACATATGAATATAAATTTGGCAAATGAAAATTTGTCCGAACAACTATAAATCAATTTATATTAGCAAATTTCATGAAAACTATTACTCCTAGGAAGATAAACATACTTTATAGTTCATTAAACAAGCTTTAATTTGAGTGCTAATAGACATCTGTACATCAAATGGTTTTTGAGATATTGATTTTTCAAAATAAATTCACTGACTAGTGATCTTTCAGTACGTCCCATATAACGTTTTTATGAAATGTTGTTTTTTAAAAAGGTATATCTCGAGAACTATTTAACGTAAATAACTCTTTTAGGGCTCATATTTTAGAAAATTTACTCATCTAACTGACGATCTCTGAGGTTTTCTTGTGTTGTTCCTACTTTTTATGATATAGAGCTATGAATGAAAAATTAAATTTTTTTATCGATTTTAAACAGCCGCCATTTTTTATTCTCCTACATATACCTGGCAGACTCATCAATTTTGACTAGTAATTATACATAGTTTTTATTAAAGTAATCAAAAATTGGGATGCGATAACTGCCTTTTTTCTCTTGGGCTCTTGTACTATTCCCTCTAAATATCATTACAGCCCTAGAACCAAGCACGGTAGAGAAGAATATAGGAATATGAAATCCCATTTCGTTTGTAAGTGAATATAGTGCTCCTATCAGGTTTAAATATTGTATTGTTTTTCAATTTTCAAGTGTAAAAACTCTAATCTTTGTTTATTTCTTAATTTTATTGTAAATTTCATTAGTAGTTCTCAATTGAATTGTCTATTTCTTATAGAGTAGCGTCTACTCCGATTCTTTGCACCTTGTATTGGAATGATCAGCATTTGATCCAAACTACAATTGTATTAGAGAAATTAATTTTAAAATTTATACAATTCATCACTATATCACACACTTTAAAACAATAATTATATGAAATGAGAAGAGACAAGTTTTACATCCCGTGTAAATTCAGGAATTTATCTTGATTTTTAAAAACCGCCATTTATACCTGAAATTAATGTTTCACTATAATATTTAACAAAATGTACTCTTTAAATATATTGTTTCAGTTTTTAAATTATATCCATTAATAGATTTTTATCTATTTGCCCCTCTCTGTAAATGGACTGTACTCCTTAATTTATTTGAAATGGTTTAGTCTCATTAGATCTTTATTTGTTTTGACCATACTGATTATTATTAAATATTCATGTTTAATAATAATGTCCTTTTTGTCTGACTTGAATTTTTAAATATCTTTACTGATGTATATTGATTCTATATGATTTATGCTTTTATTATCTGATTATATATTTAAAATTTTTACTTAATCGAAATCAAAAGTATGATTATTCAGCATGCTATATTTTGCTTCCGCCTCAGCTTCTGCACACATGTTCTTTTTTGATAACATCTCAAATCCGAGGGACGTGACGGCCGTGCGGGTTGGGGCGCGGGTCCCAGTGCGCTCGGTTCAGAACGTTGTGGGTTTGATTCCCCACCTGGGACAATTAACATTCATTTTTCGGCGGTCCCGAATAATTATTCTTGACACTCCCACCATGGTTAGTACGCGGCGGCAACCCAGGTAGCCGTCAGTGGTTGGCAAAGGACCACTAGGCCCACTTGCCGGACTTGTTTCCCCCACCAAATACCAGTATCAGTAACCCAGATCTGACACAATGCAATATCTTGGATTCATCTTAGAGAAAAGACTCACCTGGAACCTACACACTACTCTTAAAAGACAAGAACTCAACAGACGATTCCGCCAACTATACCGACTGCTCAGCAGGACCTCTCATCTCTCAATAGAAAACAAACTTCTAATTTATAAGACTGTACTCAGACCTACCTGTTCCTACGGACTTGAACTTTGGTAACAGCAATCGAACATCAAATGTTTTCAATCCTTTCAATCCAAAATCTTTAGAACTATAGTCAATGCACCCTATTACGTTTCCAACAGAACACTACACCATGATTTTCATATCTCTTTTGTCCTTGACCTCATACCAACCGAATTCTCAAAATTCCTTATAAACCTTTCTAATCCCCTTTGGTTAAATCCTTAACCAGTTCCACCCATCCTTGTTGGGATTGTAATCCATAGGTGGATTGTAATCCACCTCGAAGGTTGAAACGGCTGTGTCCAAGAGATTTATAGAAAAAAATGGACAATTGGAGTCGTGGCAGTGGCCAGATGCTCCATTCAAGTAGTGTGTTTGCGGCTTTAGCGCACTTGCTCAGCCTCCACTGACTTATTACCAGTGATGCGGCGAGAGGGATGCCCTGAGATCTCAAAGAGCTCTGCTCTACCTCTCATACGTGGGGGATAGAGTGGGCTCAGGAATCCTCAGCTCGATAGTGTAAACAATGCAAACTACATATGTACATAGTTAGATTATGTTTATTTTCTTTATCCTTCTGTTTTATATACTCTTTTATAGTTGTTTTTATATACTATTATATACTCAGAGATAGATTTTATTTATTTTCATGTACTTTTTTTTTTCATTTATTTATTTATCTTTTTTCTTATGTTATTTTATTTTAGTATGATTGTGATCAGTTATCACTATTACCTATTGCCCAACAACGTTGTGGCAGATTGTAATATTTATCAATATATAAAAATTTGAATGCCGAGAAAAAAAAAATTTGCTAGTGCTATGGCTTTTATATTTTCGGGTTTTTTAACTTTCATTTTATGTTGTTTAATTCTATTACTTTAATTTTATGAGGTCTCACCGTTGTAATATTATTTTATTGCAACTTTATTGTTATTGGTTTATCTTTTATGTTTGTAATGTAATTTTCCAGTTTATTATTATTATATAATCTGAATTTCATAGCTTTGTGATCATATTTTTCAAATTTTGTTTTATATTATTTTTTATTCTTGGGATGTATTTTAATATTTATTTTATATTCACTTTTCCTTATATAGTTTTTATTATTTCCTTATATAATTATTGTTCATAAAAAAATTATGTACGATAAAATAAAAAAAAAAAAACTTTAGGTGTTGTGTTCAAAGCTTGTTTAAATAGCCGTGGATTATACTATGAAGGAAATGACCAATATATATGATCAGGATATAGCAATAAACAAATGACAATAAAAATAACCTAAAATAAAACAAATAACAGTATTAGTACAGCGACATATTGAAAAAAACCTCTGATTAGATTTACAAGACTTTAATGATTTTTTCCAATGAAAAAAAAATATATTCAGAAGAAAGTCATTAGAGGTGATAACGATAACATAAAATCTAGAAAATGCAATAAATTAAAAAAATGGATTCAGGTGATATCCATATAGATTATGCATAAATAAGTTTAAAAAAATAATATATTTGATCTACTTTCCAATATAAAACAATACAATTCGAAAAGAAATCGTGCCAATATATTCAAAAAAGTGTGCCAAAATTCTTCTTTTCTGATTCAATGAAAATATATATGACGGTGATAGTTATTTAAGTAAATGTTAATAAAAAATTGTTTAGGAAAGAATTCAAGAAAATACAAAATGTAAATTAGCATATTTTTTACTCAGTTTAATAAACTGAAAAGAAAAAATGACACATTTGTTAATTTTAAAAAATAATCTGTTGACCATAAATTAATATCATAAGTTTTAAATGATTTTTGTACAAATTTTTTACTTTATGAAGTTTAGAAAAACTTCGATAACAAATCGGATATGACTGGATAAGGACAAAGATGAAAATAGAAAAGAATAAATTCACTAGGCTATCTTAATGCTTAATCTTAATGCCGAACCTATCTTAATGCCTAAATGACCTTGAATCATTTTAAAAAACCTTTAATATTAATGTTAATGGTCACATTTCATTAATAATGTAGTTGTAACACATATTAATTATTTATTTAATAATCCAGAACAATGCAAATCTTTAGACGTGAATACCTCCTAAACAAAGCGTTAAGGGGTATACATCCAGAGGGAATAGTTTTCTTGTTTTGAGGTCTTTAATTCATATTATTTGGAGACTTAATCTTGCCTGTATACATACCAGAGAGGCGACCATTTTCATGTTAAATTTAAGGTATAAAAACAATTTAAAAATAATCATGAAAAAAATTAATTTCTTTAATCAACTAGTCATTAATAGAATCATCTTTTAAAAGGAATTAGACGGCTATATTGGGTTTCGATTATTGTTATTAATGGGCTCTCCGATATAAGGCCCTCAAGATCAACGTATTCGGCTAAGAATGACAATCGGCAGGTAGGGGAGTGATAAAAGAAATTTTTACGGCTGATAAGTAAAAATTGCCCACTGTGCAGGATGGAACCACCGCTGAGACAGAAGACTAGGAGGCAAGTGACGCGTTAAGAGTGGTAGTGGGTGCAGGACCCCCGTGGTAGTTCCCACACCGCCAATACTCCACAACCTAGCTCCTACCCAAAGGTTCGCTTCTGCTCCGGTGCATCGCCCAATTGATATTGTCAGCCTCCTACGACCTCGACGTAACGGTGTTGCTGATCCTACCAGGGATCCTATGTAAAACATTCAACTCTCTCCCCCTTCATTAGAAAATTTCGTTATAAAGGGGAGTTATAAAGCGGTTGTAAAGTCACCTAGGAAGCTTCCAATTTCACACTAGAACTGCCATACGAGTAAAGTGACCAACAGCCAGATTAATGTTGTTGTAGACTTTGTTGCCTCCTTCCAACGTGAGAGGAAAAAAAATGTGTATTTTCCCAACAATTTTGATCGGATTTATCAACTTACTGGAGGTCTGGAGAGTAGTTACCTGGAAATGTTTTGTTGTTTTTTCTTTTATTATTTTTTCCCCATTATTTTCCTATATATATATCTAAATTTATTTTTTTCCGTTGACCCAATATATTTTTCTCTTTTCCTTCTTTAATAAATATAAGATTAAATTACAGTCTACAATATAAATTTTAAAAGATTAATAGTTCACCGTATGTAATAGATTGTAGGAAGGTTTTTTTATCGAACAACGTTTCTCCCCACTTTGCAAAGAGTCATCTGGGCTAAATAAGAGCCAGATACAAAGATTATAAAATTTAATTAAACAATTAGAATATAAATAGAAAGAGTATAAAACGTTATATACATAAATATTAATAAGAGGAATACAGAGAGTTAAAAAATATAAATATAGATTCTATTTATATTGTAATTGTTTCATCATATTTTATAATGTTTGTATCTTGTTATCGTTTAGCACTGATTGAAGCAATGCAAAGTGGGGGTCAAACGATGGTTAATAATAAATAGTTTCTTTATTTATAATCTTAATATTTTCTTGAGACTGGTAATTCTTTAATAAATAACTCAAATACTATCCAATTATAGTCTCAAAACTTTATTTCTTTTATTCGCCCAACGTTTCGGCCAATCCGGCCATCTTCAGGGACATCTACTACAAAAAGTTTCTATTATATGTATGATCCTACAAACAATTTAAATACTTAACATTATTATTATGTATAATTTACCTTACCTCAATACCACTTTGCAAACATATAATTTAAAACACTCTAAAACTTCATTCAGGCTATTCTGCCCACGTCAAAACATTTATATCTATGAAAATATTAGGTAAAATAATTTTTTGTTAATAAGTATATCCCACATATGTTTAATTACCTAATTAGTTAATTATCCATTAAAAACACAGTCAAATATTATTTCTCTGCAAACACTATTAATAGACATTTATCACAACCATGCTTGTAACCTTCCTCTACTCAGTTGAAGCATTTAAAAAATTATTTATCATAACTACATTTTTGTCAATTTTTCTCTTTATTTCATTGGCAAAAATCCTATCAAGGCCAACTATAATCATCCACATACAATTTATCCTATATTATTTATAAATTAATCTTACTTAATATCTCTGCATATTAAGTAAGGCCGGATTGGCCGAAACGTTGGACGAATAAAAGAAATAAAGTTTTGAGACTATAATTGGATAGTATTTGAGTTATTTATTAAATAAATAGTTTATTTTACTACTTTGTACCTATCTTGACCACCCGGACTATCTCCCTACAATATAAACCGTAAAAATTTTAAATTGAGTAACAATACAATAGTAATATACTCATAAAAATTTAACAGTTTCTGTCTGGCACATGGTCACATTTAATTAAAATTTTAAAAACAACTCAATATATATTTACAAGGATATAAATACAATAAATAAATAAATAAATAAAATTAATGATTTATTATAATGATTGAGAGTGGTTTATTTCATTATTAATACAATTTTGATTGACAACACACACAATTTTGATCCAAAATACTCTAAATTTTTATTTTCATAAACTCCCTAACATTTCGGCCCTCAGGCCATTTTCAAGGGAACATCCTGAAATATTGATGTCATGTTCTTTAAAATATTTTCTGCAGACTAATTGCCCATGTCATATATAACTTTTATATCTTAAATTTAAAACTTTTTCACACAAATAATCTTCTCTTTTTCCACTTACAAACATCATTTAGATTGAAGAATATAGAATTTTAAAAAAGTTTAAGTTAAAGTTTTAAATTTAAGATATAAAAAGTTATATATAACATGCGCAATTAGTCTGCAGAAAAGATTTTAAAGCACATGACATCAGTATTTAAGGTTGTCTCCTTGAAAATGGCCTGAGGGCCGAAACGTTAGAGAGTTTCTTAATATAAAAGTTGACAGTATATTGGATCAAACTTGTGTGCGCTAATAATTAAATATATTAAAATAAAAGTAATAAGTATAATTTTTTTTTTAAAGTAATACATATAAAATAACTAATTTTTTTTTTGTTTTGTTATTTATGTATTGTAGTTAAAACATTGCAAACAGGCTTAGGTGGATATATTTTCCACTTTCCATGTGTTCTAATTGTTTGAATAGATCGATTTGTATTTTTTATAAATAAATATATTTAAAAAAATAAATATAAAAAGTAAAAGACACAAAAATAATTGATATGAAAAGTAAAAAATATATATTTTAAAAAATAGAGCAAGATACAAACATTGTAAAATTTAATTAAGCAAATGGAATATAAATAGAAAGAGTATAGAATGTTATATACATATATATATAAAAAGAGGAATATAGAAAGTTAAGAAAATATAAAAATAATTGATATGAAAAATAATAAATATTTATAAAAATAATAAATAAACTTATTTTAAGAAATAGCCTCTTTTAACGTTTTAACCCTCCAAGTCTAGGGTTTATACAAAAACCGACATTTTAGAAAACCGGTTTTCGAATAGTAATTTTTCCAGAAAACAGGTTTTAACGGGTTTCGAATTTATATAAAAAAATAAATATTCTGTAATTCGAACAAGATTTTAACAGAAAATTTAGAGTGATTAAAAGCAGTTTTTGACTGAAATTATTTACTGTTCAATTTTATGGATAGTAAAATTTTTTTACGAGTTATTCAGTAATAAATAAAAAGGGGTTCGAATAAATAAAAACAATATATTTTAATATCTTTATAATCACCATATTTTTTTTTTTTTAAAAACCATGTTATTAGATACAGATGATACTTATTAAAAACAATTAGAAAATATATAACTGTGTATTATATAATATAAATTATAATCAAAGCCGAAAGACAAGCGTAAATAAAGTTTATGCATATATACTTATTAAAATCAATTTTAGTTTTAAAGACAATTAAGCAAAGGACCGATTATTTTCTATTCCGGGCAATTTTAATACAAATTTGAATATTCTATTTATTTTTTGTTTAATGAAATATGATTTCAGAAAACAGAGGACGTCTATCGATTTGCTATTTAGCCGTGTCCTTAGTTTATTCATAAAATTCCCCGAAATAGAAAATACCCTCTCACTTATAACCGAACTAGGCTTAATCGTTTTTAAAGCCTGATATAATAATTCGATATTTTCTACTAAAAAAACCGGTTTTCGAATTTCATAATTTTCTCCAAAAAACCGGTTTTTAAAAACCGACAAACCCTATCCAAGTCCCTCCCTATTTGTAGGCCATATTTCTTATGAAATGTTCTACATTTCTACATTTTAAGACTGAACGGTGTAACGCAGTGTTCCATCGAAGCTACAAGTTAAAGTTCTTTCAGTTGTCATTGATTTTTGGACAATTGAGAAATTTAAATTGAAAGTTGATAATGTTAAATTCATCCAAACATATTTCCAATATTGTTAGAAGATACTTCGACATAAAGTCAATTAGAATCCTTGAATGATAGCTATCAAAAACTATACCACAAGAATGTGTGAGAAGTGTGTAAATGATCTTACCGATATATTTATAATAGTTTAAAACACACATCATCCTGGAGTTTTGTCTTCTAGGAACCTATAGCCATATCGCTGCATTTCTTGAATAGTGGAACATATTACATAATATATAATATTTTTTGTATATTTATCAATGTTTTCCTTTCTTCTATCCTGCTATAGCCAACTACAATAAATTCCTCCCTATTGGAGAGGCTTTTGCCAATATTGATGTCAATAAAGCTATTATTATTATGGTCGGTTTTTCTCGCTATTGCGGGTTGAGTATCTGAGGTGGGGGAACTAGAAATCTAACCACCTTTATATCTTTATTTATTTTTCCTTTACTTCAAATATTTAAAACTTTTCGCACTATACGTGCTGTATCTAAGAGAATCGACTGTTGAGCCTCTCTTAGCACATCTATACGCACCCCCAAACCATTCGCGCCTGCCACTGTTGATTTTGCTATGAGATGTGGATATTATGAATGGAGTAGTGGCAACACTTTTCAATTCTATCGCCAATTCCTGGTATTTCCCCCACAGTGGAGCTTATATTATTATCGTTCGGGATCCCAACATCAATATGTTCCGCTTTCTTTTTTCTCTGATCAATAAGGAGGATATCCAGTTTATTATGGCTTACAGTATGATCCGTAATTATTGATTCATCCAAAAAGAGCTAGAGAGGAATTTATTTGGGTGGTACTTGTTACATGGGCTCTTATCATCAATTAAGTTGTACTTCATCAACTGCAAAATTTTGGCCTCATAGTTATGCCTCTGTAGATACTCAGTACCAGCCAATACTCCACATCCACCAGTGGTATGTTGGATTGATTCCAGCGTCACCGAGCATAATCGAAACTTATCCAGTGCTGTTGCGTCTTTTAGCACATGTTTTCTATACGATCTTGTGGTAATAACCTGGGCCCTGTTTCATAATGAAAGCTAATAGTATTAGTTCATAGTACAAGTGTAGAATACTAATACTTATTTTTTTCATGATAGGGATGACTATTAATGATATTACAGGAATTAAAAAATATTAAAGTACAAGTTACTTGTAGTCTGTGTAATTGAATTAAGATAAATCTACAAGACTAATAGTATTAGTTTGTACTTTATTATGAAACAGGGCCCTGATCTTGAATGGCAACCACAAACCCCTCTGTCTCGGAGAATAGCCTTCCAGATCTTAACCATTAAACTTATTATTATAGTATTATTACATAATACTAACTTTACAGGAGAATCATATAAGCGTTTTGAATGTACTTTTTTTTTAACATTGACGTCAAACTTTATTCTATTCTTCTAATTCATAGTATATTGGATATGTATGAACTTTAGAACTGAATTTACAAAATAAACCTATTGTTCCGGTAATTTACCGAAACATTTTTCATGATGCGCCAGTTTTTAAGATAAAACATCTCTTCGAATCAACTAAGTTATATTTTCATTGTAAATTATACAATATTTAAAGAACACAGGAATTACAACAGAAAATAAAAAATATGTAATAAAAAAAGTGAATAAGATCTTAAATAATTTAAGTAAAAAAAACTAGTAAAATATCGGAATATTATTGATATTTTTTAAATTAAAATCTTATTCTTTGGGCCAAAGAACGATTTTTGGAGCAGTAGTAACATTAGGTATAACCAAAGACCGATAGCCGAAACGTTGGACATCTTAATTTTAAATTATAATTCTAGGGAAGTAATATTGCCTAATAATTATTAAATATATACTTATCGTTATAAAAGTATGACGTTTTATTATTATTTGTAAGTTAATATAATTTTTACTGTATAAAATATCAAATAAAAAAAACAGATAAATAAATTTATTTATACAGTGAGATACGATATAATGTTATTAAGCATGCAAATTATTTAAATGAATTTTAATTTAGGAAAGCATTTGGTTTCAGAGCAACAAAGGAGATATTTTACTCCCAAAAATATGTCTGCCTAAGTATTAAGTATTTACATCTCTTAGGAATAAAATAATTTATTCACATAAAATAAAATAATTTATTAAAGTACCTTAAATTTTGTTAATTTGGAAAAAAAAAATCATTTCACATTTTTACTAGTAATTAAAAATGGATAAATATGGACTATGAAAAGATTTAATAATTAACTATGGCACATAAGAGGAAAAATATGTTTTTTCAGGTTGAAAACGTTTCCGAAAATAAACCATTATCCAATATGTATTTTATTGTAGGACATGATTATAAATATTAATAAGTAGAAAACATTTCACTGAGTTTACAATAAAATTATAATGAAACTTGAACGGATGGATGAAATTCATGTGTCATTTTAAACCAGAATAGTTACCAGTTATCGACATAAATCAAAATCATGAACAAATTTGAACCTTTGTTTAAAAAGAAAAAAGATAAACCCTTAGCTTCATGAAAAAATTGTTCCTAGAAAAAATCTTTTAAAAGTGTCTAACTAAATATGGTGTAAACTTTTTTTATCAACTTAAAGATGCTCAGTAAAAGAACATTTCGTAACACTGCGGTGGGCGCTTGTGGAACACAGAACACCATTTTGTTTATAATTTTGATTCATATTAGAAAAATCTAACATTTCAAAAAACAAACACACGTGTTTTTCGACAGTGATTTCATAACATTTTGTTTTTGTTTCAAATACTAAACATATTCATGGCTCCAAAGTACAGTCTATAGCAAAACATTCCTGATTTTTTTTAATCCTTCCTCCTGTGTATTTTCATTCCAAATTTAAAAAATTCAAAATACGTATAAAATAGCATTTTTTCAATATAAATTCGGCCTGTCCATATTTCGGGCTCTTCAGCAAAATATTTAAATCGATACAAATATAAATTTTGGAATCTATACTAATATCGAATTGAAGTTAATACTAATATCTACATTGAAGTCAATACAGATATTGAACTAGAATTAATACTAATATCTATATATATTTTTTTTAAATTGATAGATTTATTTATTGATAGATATTACAATCTGCCACACAGTTGTGGGCAATAGGTAATAGTGTTGAATGATCTCATACATACTAAAATAAAAAAAATATAATAAAAATAAATAAATAAAATAAAATAAATTTAAAAAAAAACAACGGGAGTGGACGGTTTCATGCCGTTTTTCAATTTCAGGCGCTTTTTAAATATTGCTCAATTTAACTATCTTAAAGTCTCCTCTTCCTGTTTTAAGCTAATATTTCCGTGAGTTAGGGCCGTTTCTTCCCGGTATTCAATTTGATATAAGATTCAGTCATCATAATTTAAGTATTCCGTCATCTCACGATTTGGCGACGACGTTTTTACGCCTTCACGATACGTCGATAGGGAAAAATCACCGATATAAAATCAGATTTTCCGTGAAAGTCCTTTATTGACAATATCTCTTTCCATTGAAAGTTCTAGAATCATGTACATGGAATACAAAATGGAAGAGGCTACTAAAAGAACATTCATCCACCATAAATAAGACCAAGTTTCATATTTCGTAACTTTAAAAAAATAGAGGGTTGTCCATTGAGTCTTGAACACAATACTGTAGTACATATGTTGAAACTGCAGATATGACCATAATAGTAAAACATATTTACACGTTACACCGATAATACTGATATTTATATACTTTTTCACATTATATATGTTTTAAATAGTATTGTACAATATAATGCTATATTTAGAAAAAAATCTGTTTGCCTTCTACTGGTTTAACATGAAAAAAAAAAACACTCTACAAGTGAGATCTTATCATAAGACGTATATAAAAGGGAATACTTACGTAAAGGGTTCTCAATACCACTTGATATCACCCGCCTACCGCTTTGAGCAACCTTCCATTGTTTGACCGCAATTGAAGATTTATAACCAAATTTTATTTCATCTACATACAAAGTTTCATTTAAAAAAAAGAGATAAAGAAACCTTCTCTAATGACCTATGATACCTCCAAATAAATTAAGTTTATACAGAGGACAGCATAATCTTTAAGTTTGAGATATTTAAAATCAAAATCAATAAAACAAATATATAATATTTTATTAGTAATTGTAACTATTATTTACAAAAAAATATATAATTATTATTTTTTATATTTGAAAAACGTTTTTTGTCTGGTTTCCCTCTATTCTTACTATACCTAGCATTTATAAATTTATTTTAATCATTAAAATATTTTCTAAGCAATAACTACTAATTATACTGGAATGTAAAACAAAAAAAAAAAATTACCGCTTTATCAAATTGAAGATTTCGAAGGCCTGTAAATATTTTAATCATATTTAATACTTCATAATCCCTTTAGGGCATTCTTTAAACTTGTTTAGTCCCATTCAACTTCTTCAAAAAAGCTTTAAGCTTTAAGTTTAGTTATTCATTTCAAACAAGAAATATAACAGTCCCTACGAAATTCTCGTAATTTTAAGGCATTATTGGTAAAACAATTAACTTGAAAAAGCAACTCGTGAAATTATTGAATATGAAGGGAAGGTGTCCTTGACCAGCGCACAGCGCAGCGTTGGTTAGTAATAGTGCAGATACGACGTTGGATAGGATGAAGGGCTCCGGGCGACCATTAATGTATATTGATGAGGTTCTGCAGGGAGCTGTTGAGTCAAATCCGTCCAGACGTACTCGCGAACTTGTCAGGGAGTGTGATGTGTCGGAAGATAGTGTTAGTCACCATCTACTCTCCATGGGGAAGGTGAAAAAGAACAGTAGACTGGTCCCTCACGAACTTACTCGAAGCAATCAGCAACCACATCCCGTCGAACCAAAGAAAAGTTTAAAGAACTTCAGGGGTTTGAACTCCTGTCTCATCCACCATATAGCCTAGGCCTCGCACCATCGGATTACTAATTCTTTCGATCCATGGCCCATTCCCTTTAAGGAAAAAAAAAAAATTGCGGAAGTTGAAATTGCGATCCAAGAGTTCTTTGACAGCAGAAAACAATGGACTATACTTTGAGAATTAATTGTATTTTATATTAAAGAAATAATAATACAAATATTTGGTTGAAAAACGGTCATTTTTTTTATACACCCCATTAATAGGAAATTTAAACAAAAGAACAGGACATTTAAATGGTTCATGAAGTTCCACTCCCAGTTTCTGACAGTTAAAGGAGTGTAACCTTCAACCTGGGAAACCCAACCTCAACCCAAAGACTGAAGCCCTGACTGCTACAGGAGATTCTGTTATAAACTTTAATAAATATAAAATTAATTCATAGTCAAACTACCTCAATTTTACTTTTTATTATTACTCATTTTATTTATTTTTCTATTATCTTACTCTCATCCCTTTTTCAAATTAACTTGTTTCTTTTCACTTTTAGAGGGCAATTGTTTGTTTTATTTAAGTGTACCAATATCATTATTTTTGTTATTAATTTTACATTCCTCTTTTATTAAAATCCATTTATATTATTTATTTTTTTCTTCTTTTAATAACAACATTGTATATAGTTAGGGGTGTCTTTTGTACGAGACTGACTATACTCTCCCCATAATCAACTGTTAAAAAAATATATATATAATATAACAGTTATATCAACCATGTGGGCCTTACATACCAGGCCAATTTGGTATAAAATAAGATAAATAAAAAAAAAAGTCTTTTTTATAATAATATGGATATGAACAAATTATAATAAATATGTTTCAGATATCTATGCAAATGGGGTTAGCAATACTTAGAAAGTAAAAGCTTTTAAGAAACAATTTTAATTTTTTTTTTAATAAGAGAATTAAATAATATGGTTTAGTAAATTTTCTCTAAAATAAAGTTATTTTAAATTATATATACAATTTTGAGAGAATTAGACCATTTATCAATATAATATATAATTTTGATTGCTTGAGTAGTGGCACATCTAACAAAAAAAATATTTTTGTATTTTTTGCATAACGTGTTCCAACCATAGAGTAGTTTTAGCACAGAGAATGTCACATCTTCATTTTCTTTTGTTTCTGTCCATCAATGATCCAATTGAAACCCATCAATTGTGATAGATATGAAAATATTTTTTTAATCATCCAAAAATAAAAATTGAAAAAATATTCAGGAGTAAGGCAACTACTTACGTCAATCACTTAAAGTTACATTTACTCTTCAAATAAAAACCATATCTATCTAAACAAATATTATACACTTATATTTATTCTGGATTTTCTCTTTTAGGAAGTCTAGTTAGTCAATTCATATATATATATTTTTTTTGAGGTTAATAAACTTCCATTTGAATGTAATTTATTTAATTTAAATTATCATGTTGTAGCACAACGTTTCAGGACCATTGTCCCATATACATGTACTGTAAACCTCATAATTATTCAAAATTTGAATTTCACAAAGGAAATCATGTCACATCTTTACACTATTCTCACTTTTCTGCCTGCAGAATTATACACAAAATATCAGTAAAACTGTTTATTATTATAATCCTAATTTAAATAAATAGAACATATTATGTTACATTTATATATTTACAATTTTGTTTAATTACTTGTTTAGGTAAATTTAACATTTTTTTCATAAACACGCATTATTTTGTGAGTAGGCAATTAGGACAAACTAAAAGGGCTTAGAAAGTACCATACCTTTTTCTGCTCGACTATACTCTCTTGTAAGAAGTTCCATTCTTTCTTTTAACAGCTAAGATTAGAAATCCCACAGTATATGAAAATTGAATAAAAATATTGAATATTAGAAGTAATGGCAACTTTCCCAACTTTTGAGAAACTGTCAGCGAATTCCAAACCTTAAAAAATTCTTAACATATTCTGAAATTAAATAACAGGTAGACACCCTTGCAGCTCATTCTATTGAGGTTTACAGGCACATGAATTGATTTTTATCACTATTTTAAATACATAATAGAAATATTTAAGGATTCAACTGAGGATAAAATAAAGTTCTTTTTCATCCATAAAATACATAAAGGATAAAATAAAAAGGTAATAACAACAAAACAAGAAAAGGTATTGAAATAATATAATTTAGAATTATTTCAACACTACTTTAACAGTACATAAAGGATTTTAGTAAATATAAATAGCCTAATAAAATCAAATCAAATTATATTCAATCTACTGATGTTTTATAAGTTATTATGAGGAAGCAGGCTTTATTTATTCTGATACAACTGGAAACTAACCATAAGCAAATGAAAAAATAATGACGGTTATACAGGCTCTGAGGTGATTTCTTTAAGATATAAATGAATCACACAAAAATAAAATAAAAATTTATTAGGTAAAATACATACAAAGAATATTATATAAAACGAAATAAATTCTTAGGTCCACTTAAAGATTAAATATGAGGGATTTTATGAGTCCTATTATATATTTTCATATATACTTATATGAAGTAATAAGACCATATTTATAGGAAATATAAGAATATGTATGTAATATACATACGTACAAACAATTTACCTCAAAAATGCAGTATTATAAAAACTTGAAGGATAAAAACATATCCATTTTGTACTTGTAACTATAGACAATAAATTAAAACAAAAAATTCACGTTATTATATAAAATGTAGAAATACAATTTGATTTTAGTGGTCTCGCAGGGTTTAATTCCTAGAGTAAGGATACCTCTGAGGCCTAGACGCTCCATTACTTCTTCCTCGTGGTACATGGGTACGTTGAAAATTACCATTATTTGGGAACCTGCTATAAAATAAAAGGATAAAGTTATTTTAAAATGTGTTAATACAAAATTACAACCACAACCATTATGAGATTTATATTCTGGATGAATATTACTGGTTTAATGATCCATATTCCATCTGCACATGCACATGCATTAAGAATAAGTCAATCAACCGAACACTGAAATTCCACAAGGTTAATGCAGTTCACTAAATTGATAAATATTAAATATGACTAATATATTTAATATTAGTTAGAAGTTATTAAACTTGAAATGTTTTTTATAAAGTCTGTTTTTATTTTATTTTCACCAAATACCATTCAGTAAACACAACTTTTCCTCAACAACCGACCGATTCACTTCTACTCCACAATAAAAAATCTTGGAGTCACCTTTGACCAATACCCTCCTGGCATAATCATATTTCCCAGATTACACGAAAATTCATAACTGTACTTAAACATTTCCTAAGATTCCGTGATTCCATTCCTCCGAATTCCCATCAGCTCCTAGTATCCTCTCTCATTTTCCCCCACTTCACTACGGTTTCTTAGTATATGGAGGAATATCTGCTGGTTGAGACTGAAGAGACACATGAATTGCTTTGTAAGATTTATCTTCGGGTTTCCCAGGCGCTCTTATGTTTCCTGTTGGTATACTGAGTTGAAGTAGCTCTATTCAACCTCCCAAAGGCAATACCTCCTTGGCGTTTTCCTATTCCAAGTTTTTAATATAAAAAACCTACCTATATCCTTGATCTTTTCACTCTTAGTTCATCCGTCCATTAATTAAACACCAGATCCTAACCGATTGATTTGTATATACCCTTCCATAGAACCACCTCCTTCAGCAAATCGTTCATCATACATGCTACTTCCTCTTCATATCTCCATTCGCCAAACCTCATCCATTCTCTCCTTTAAACAACGCCCATTCCTTCACTTACTACGTAACCAAAAATTTAAACTTTATCAGCAAATCATTTTTTTTTTAGCTATTAGTTTATTTTATTTTATTTTTATTAAATAATAATTTTGTTACTATAAAAGAATTCAAATGACTTTTTACTTTTAATAAACTGTTATTTTTTATCACAACTGTCAACATATTTGAATATTACTTAGTTTAGCTATTTATTTATTTTTTACAGATGATGTGCACATAAACATGTATTACTCTTTATTATTATTTTAAAAATTACAATTGATTTAATGTCAAAAATGTATAGAAATAAATATAAAATGTTCTTAATCCATATATTAATTATCTTCTTGGATGTTCTGGAGATATTATGGCCCCCTCTTCAGCATTACATAATTCACTGTTTTTTTTTTTTTTTTTTTTAAACAGTACATTCACAAAACGATCAATAAATAAATGAGAAATTATATTTTATTTACTTGATATATCAAAATTATTTGCATAACTAATAAAATTTAAATTCATAAAAAAAAAATTACATTTTATTACTAATGGAAATAATGTTGACATAATAAGTAAGTATAATATAATTTTAAAATGCTCATTAATGTATTGTTTTTTGAATTCATAATTGAGAATTAAACTAATAAATTGTATAAAATAGTAGATGTACAGTTATAAATAAAAAAATAAAAACCAGTGAATTATAATATGTTGTGGAGGAGAATGTTAAGAATATTGTATATATCCAAAACTTTTTTGACCTTGAGACCATTGTGATTTTTTTTTTAAATAATAAAAAGTTTATGTTATACGATGACACAAATTTATTACTATTATTTTTTTAATTTACTTTCTAAACATATACATTTGTTATTATTTCTACTTACAGTACATATATTGTAAAAATGGATCTTAGATTACTAATACCCATCGTCCTTGAGTGTGGCAGAACTTATTATTTTCTCGACTAAAGTTAAAAATGAAAAATATTATTATTATTCTTGATTTTGCAATTTTACATATGCCTTTTGGCACTTTGTGTGCAAATTTGTGATTCATTTGAAAACCTCTGCATAGGATTAGTAGGAATTCATGAGTGGAAAAACCTTTTAATAAAGACACTCCTGACACTGCACATCTACTTAGTGTAGTAGATCTCTGCTTCAGATACGTTTAAGTCTTCTTGTAAGATTCAGTGTGTGTGTCAGTCAGTAATATTTGTACCATTAGGTTGGGGTGTCCAGCGAGTGAGATATGAAAAGTTTTTACTGTACTGTTTCTTTATTATGTCAATCACAAATGGTATGTCCAGGTCCTTGAGTAATGATTTGTTTGTAATGAAAAAGAGACTGTGAGTGATATGTGGGAGGAATTTGGATTGAAAGATCTGAATGGTCTGAGGGTGGGATTTTTTGCAGAACCCCCATACCTGGGTGGCATAAGTCCATATTGGTCCAAACAGCATGCAGTATATTTTTAGTTTGTTTGTAAGTTTAATTAATTTTTATGATATAGTAGTCGTCCAAGTAATGGAAGCTGGTGTTTCAGTTTTTTTTTTTCAAAGTTGTCACAAGTTATTTCCAGGTCAGTCGTCTATCTATTGCAAGTTTCAAGTATTTTGTCTGTTTACTTAGGTAATGGGATATTGCAAAGTGTTATTGAGGGCAGTCAAAGAGTAAATGTAACCTGGCTCGATTTTAGTATTTTAATTTTTGTTCGATATTTATTAAAGCAACTTTGTAATGAACTTAAATGAGTCTGTACGTTGTGAAAAGCTGTGGTCGCGTTGGCATCCGTGGAAAGTGAAAAATATAAAATCAATTAACAATAATAATCTTGAAAACAACACAAAGAATTCGATACCAATACCATCTCTCCTACATATCCTCCTCCACAAGCTTTCAATACAATCAATACTACCTAAGCGTTCGTACCTAACCTAAAATTTTACATAAACATTTTAACAATCGCGACACACTACCTCAATGATACGTATTACCGAGCGCAGTTTACGCAATTGAACACTCAGTTGCCATCTCAATTCTCCTATCAAAGGTCGAGTCAAACTATGCCTTCCATTTCGATACCATATTATAAAGTGTAAATTTATAGCTGTAGGTACATTCACTATTCGTACCATTTCTTTATATTAATTCCTACTTTATAATACTATAGGAAACCGGACGTATAGTATGACCTTGATTAACCCCCTTTCGGTCCAAAAATCCTAAACGATTTTTTTAATACTTTAAGGAACTGTTCCCCCCTTTAGCGGCCACGCTTTGCGACCGTAAGGAGAATTTAAAAAAGTAATTTTTAAAATGCTTCCTGAAAAAAAGTAATTTAGTAACAGCAAACTAAAAAAATACTACATGATTTTCCTTTTTGAATTTTATTTTTTCTATTAATTAAACTTTTTTTAAAAAATTGAATACATATAAAAATACATAAACTCTTCATACATATAGGAATTAGTAAACATATGATTACTTAATTTAATTTAACATGCTTTGATATACATGCAAATTAACGCTTCAAAATTTACCTATTTCCTTGATCACCACCACTACCACCAGGTCTCGACCTGAAGGGGCGGAATTGATTGTCACTGTTACCTCCTCTTGGAGGGTAATTTTTGTTAAAAGGTCTTGTTCCACCTGAATTAAATCCACCAGGCCTTGGACCACCTCGCCAACCTCCACCTACATCATTTAGATAATTAGGAAGGCTGTTATAATGTGTATAGCTAATTTAAAGTTAGTAAATACATAACAAATAAATCTAAATAAAAAAAAAAAACATAGCAAGTAAAACAATTCTTCTGAACCAGCATATATTTTTTGTTAACTTAATAACTAAGAGAAAACAAAAAGGACAAAAAGCAGAAAAAATGTGTCCAATTATAGAAGAAAAAAAACAAGAACATTTTTTTTTCGTCCAAGACTCCCTACTGCCTAGCCATGATTAGGGGTCAAAGTTTTTCATTTTGTGGGACCACCACTCATTGAAAATAGTCAACGCCCCAGGCCGGATTCGAACCAGCACTGCTAATTGACATAAAATTAGAAAGGCTGTGTCTTAACCACTGAGCTACAGACGGCCCAAGAACATTAAAGTTCAAGCAATAATAATCACGTATTACCCAGATTTCGCTAAATCCTCTGAGAAGTTATTGCAAGGTTTAATATCAACGATTTAAAAAATAATGTATTTTATTTAGTAGAGATTTGAAGTAAATATTTCCGCTATCTTACAAACCTTTTATTTTCCATTTTTAATTAACTAAGCTTCTTCTTTTTTTTTTTTTTTTTTTTTAAATAGGAAAATAAGTATAATAAATAAAACAATCGTGCAAACAAGAACATGCGATAGTAGCCTTGAGTATTTAATGGGACGAGTCATAAAAAATTATATTTTTTCTACATAATTCAAAAACAATTTTATGTTAACACGATTTGTTTTAAATACTAAAAGTATTATTCTTATGACATATATTTTTTTTGTGTTTTTTTTTCATATCAAGGCTATCTGTCGGATTTCTTCTCAATACAACACTTCGGGCTTTGAATAGAATTCTGCAAACCTCGTCCATAGAATTGAAAGTTTTTGTTTAGGAGGTGCTAAAATTGGGATTGTAAGGCGTGGAATTTCTAGAATTTCGAACATAATTTCTGAAAAATTTTGTATAGTAAACTGTATAAAAAATATATACAGATGAAAGAGGGAGAATGAAGCTTTGATAGCCAACAATGCCCCCGGTGTTGAGGAACTAGAAGCCAGTGACGCACTGAAGGTGTCTAATTAGTAGAAATATAACGAGCTACGTGCTCTAGTGCGTTCCCCAAGCTTAATTTTTTTTATTCTATTATAAGATACTTGCAATCAATTTTAAACACTGATTATAAAACAATATGATTTGAAAAGCAGGTCAAACAGTATCGTAAAATTTCAATATCAAATAAATTAGGAACAGTAAAACTCCTCTTAATAGGCCATTTCTTAAAAGGTACAATTTCACTAAGTTCCGACTAGAGAGAAGAAGGGATAGAATATTTAAAGCATGACTAATTGACAAACGTAACTAAAGTTAATGCGAATAATTAAAATAAAAATATAGAATCCAGAAAATAAAATAAATTAATTTGTTTTAAATATATATATTCAAATAGTTTTGAGAAATGAAAAATCTATTTCATAAGCAAAGGAGAAAATGAAAGGTTTTTTTTTTTTAAGAAAATATTTAGAGGTTAGCATAATATAATATTAAAGCTGCATTCCGTGACAATCAAATTCGTTCTAAAATAATTATCATCGATTAGAAATAATCCAACGCTCACGTTATAACCTCACAAGATCATTAAGTTCAATTTAGGATTTTATATATAAATCAAATTTAAACAACAGAGACATTAAATAATGCTGGCTTAAAAGAAAAGAAATTGTGAACTTGTCAGTATCAACTGAATCTGAATACGTCAACTTTGAGCGATTTTTTTTTTCTCAGAGAGCATAATAATAAAAGCTTAGCGAACCCGGAAGTTCGATGCCGATACCATCACTTGCTGTCAACAAACAATTTGTTCTCTACTAAGCCCTACAATCTTGCATAACAATCATATTCGCCGCAAATGCTATATCATATTTATCGGGTACAATTCCCTGTAAAGCTGGTTCGAATCCGGGCGGGGGGGGGTGACTTTTATTTTACGGCGGTCCTACGGAATGAAAATAGCCCTCAAACGTCAGAAATAACCAAAAGGGGGATAAACAAAAAAGTTCCCTCAATTCGGCGTTTTGTAGCCTTCTTCTAAAATCTCCGGCTATCCTTTTTCGGTCTATAGATTTTACACAATACTTTATTTTCAAAAACCTAAGGGCGCTGTTCTTTCCTTAGAGTAAGAGGCCAACTTCCGCATTTTATTTGCGTATGTGCCCCAGTTATTTTTAATTCCTTTCAGGTTCTCCATAAAAATGAAATATTAATCAATCAGTTTCAATGTATTTTTATTTATTTATTGATATTTACAACTGTATAAAAAATACAACAAGTAAATTTGATCATAATCATTTGATAATGATATGATACAGCATGTAGAGAAACTACCCAGTAGCAGAACTCTAAAAACATTTTACAATAAAAGGTCACGAGGCCATCTTCTTGTTAGGTGCCTCGGAGGATTCCCAGGAATGGAAGAGAAAGCAAGGTTAGAAACTAGTGGGTTTGGGTGGTTAGGGAGTTTATAATGGAAGGAATGATATCGGGTTCGGGCTAGATCGGTTACATAAGGAACATTTAGGTCTTTATGGATGGTTTTAGAGGTAACCAAATAAGGAGCATTGAGGATTTTACGAAGGATTTTGGATTGTAAGGATTAGATACGAGAGGAATTCGAAGGTTTAGTGGAGCCCCAAAGCTCAACTCCGTATGTCCAGATTGGCCTTATTACAGTCATGTAGACCAGTCTTTTGTAATGAATTGGAAGTTTCGACTGTTTGTCTAGTAAGTGCTGTAAAATTCGAAATCGGCGTGCAGTTTTCTGTCTTTTTAGTCTTGTGTGAGGATTCCAGGTTAGTCATTTGTCAAGGTGTAGTCCAAGATAACGAATCTGTTCTACAGGGGTAAGAGCTACATTATTGAAGTATACTGTAGGGCAGTCGGCAGGTTTACGACGAAAAGTAAATGTGATTTGATGGGATTTATTTTTATCCTCCGTTGTATCCGTTGTAGTCTTGCGGGCTTAGACAACATCTTTGCAGGCCGCACCACCCGCTGTGGCCTTTATTTCGTGGCGAACCCATGGAACAAATTTCGGCCTTCCCCCTATGCCTAGAATAGGTTGGTAATCAGTAAGATAACATAACCTGTCTTTCCTATGGCCTTTGTGAGCTAAAAGTTTCACTAAATACTTTAAAAAAATGTTTTGGTGGTTTCAACGAATGCAATAATTACAAATTTTACATTTTTGTCTAAGCAGATTATTAACAAATGTGATTGTGAACAAATTGCCGATGTTTATATTTATTCAGGCATTAATTTAGAAGAAATTTTTCATGGTCCACTTATACATGTTCGGGCGGCCCCACGGCAGATTTAATCGAGCCAATGTTGAAAAACTCGGATGCCCTGAATTTTATGTTCCCGGCATCTCTTGAAACGATTAAGCGAGATTTCACAGGGATCATGGGATTGCTCTCGAGCTGCTCTTTCCAATCCCATAGGATTTTTGTATTAAAACAAAAAAAAAAAAAAAAAAATGCAGCAAATCTCCCCTCTCCCTACGCCCCGCCTCACCCACTTGCCTTGCGCAATGGTGTGGCAATAGTTTAAATTGAAACTGAATTTTGAATGTAGGCAATACAATACCAAACTGTGTTCCCTTAATTTTTTTAACATAGGGTTTTCTGGATTGAGGTATTGATGTTAAGTTGAGACTATATGAAGAGCTTTGCAATATGTGTTCGGATAAGAACAGGTTAGAGCTTAAATATGTGTTATAAAAACCATAGATTCATGACAACATTTATTTATAAAATTAGTTTATTTATGAGTTTTTCGCCAATCTCTACTAACCTTTACGACTTTATTTGATAGATATCAATAATTCTAAAATGTTAAGCTTCTCAACAGGATATTATTGCTCACATTTTTGGAAATCAGTTTAGTAAAATTAGTAACCTTTGAAATTTTTTCTTCTCGAGTCAATTCTTCTTCAAAACCAATAAGATTCTTCCATGGGTTATATTTATTTATTTTGTATTACGACTAGAGATAAGTGATAGGTAATCATTAAAAAAAAAAAGAAGGTTTTTTTAAAAATAAACAAAAGGTCCTTTTGAAAATTCCGTAAATGTTTAAATGGCAGCGAAATAACTAGTTTATTGTCGTACTCTTTATTTCTTTTAAATTTCTTCAAAAATTAAAATGATAAAAATCTGGCACAAGTAAAATACATCTATCAATTATTATTTTTCATTAATACTTAAGATACACGAAATAGATCGCCAATTATAACGGTAAATTTAAATTACGGCACAGTGTGTCTTTTCATTTATAGGAAAATCTTTTCGATGATCATATCCTGGGGCGGATTTTAAAATTTGGCGCCTGTAGGTCCAAGAATTCACCATTGGAAGGAAGGGATACAAATTCTGTTTTTTTTTTCATGAACATTTGACATTTACAACTGTATTTTTGATGTTAATTTGACAAATTTGATGTTAGAGTAACCTTTACCCTTCGTCGTAAACGTAATGTTGATCTTACACTGTCGAACAGATCCGCTACCTTGGACTACATCTGGACAAACGACTAACCTGGAATCCTCACACAAGACTAAAAAGACAGAAAACTGCACGCCGATTTCGAATTTTACAGCACTTACTGGACAAACGGTCTAAACTTCCAATTCATTACAAAAGACTGATCTACATGACTGTAACAAGGCCAATCTGGACATACGGAGTTGAGCTTTGGGGCTCCACTAAACCTTCGAATTCCTCTCGTATCCAATCATTGCAATCCAAAATCCTTCGTAAAATCCTCCATGCTCCTTACTTTGTCACAAATAAAATCATACATAAAGACCTTAATGTTCCCTATGTAACCGATCTAGCCCGAACCAGATATCACTCCTTCCATTATAAACTCTCTAACCACTCCAACCCCCTAGTTTCTAATCTTGCATCCTCTTCCATTCCTGACAATCCTCCGAGGCACCTGAAAAGAAGATGGCCACGAGACCAGCTAATGTAAAATGTCATTAGAGTGCTACCAATGGGTAGTTCCTCTACACGCCTGTAACACTCCAATTTAACTTAGATCAGATTTACTAAATGTATTATAATGTACAGTTGTAAATACCAATAAATAAATATTTAAAAAAAAGATGTTAAAGTAAAATGGTATGATATAGGCTTGTAGAGAAACTACCCATTGGTAGTACTCTAATAACTTTTCTACACTAGGTCTCAAGGCCATCTTATTTTGGCGTATCGGAGCATTGTCAGAAATGAAAGAGGAAGAAAGGTTAGAAACTAGTGGGTTTGGGTGGTTATGGAGTTTATAATGTAAAGATTGATATATAATTCGGGGTAGAACGGTAACGTATCAAGGTCTTTATGAATGGTTTTATTTGTGGCTAAGTAAGGAGCATTTTGGATTGTAAGGAGTGGATACGAGAGGAATTCGAAGGTTTAGTGGAGCCCCAATACTCAACTCCGTATGTCCAGATAGGCCATGGTATAGTAATTTGAAAGTTTAGAACGTTTGTCAAGTAAGTGTTGTAATAGTCGGAGTCGACGGGCAGTTTCCTACTTTTCAGTCTTGTGTGAGATTTTTAAGTTAGTTCAATAAAAATAACAAGAAAACTGGTTTTTTATTGTGTTACATATAAAATAGTAAAAACCTAGCAAAAGTAAAAAAAAAAATTTATAGTTATTTAAAAATGCTGTTATTCAATATAATTTAAACTGTATTAAAATTTAAATTGTACTAAATTTTTCTAAAAAAAAAAAATTCAGACTTATCTCTGAGGGCGGAAAAAATTCTTGGGCCTACAGGCGCCGTATTTTAAATACGAAAAGATATTCCAATAAAACTATGTCGTTATTTATATTGACCGCTATTAAAGGCTGTCTGTTGTTTTCGTGTACATTAATTATTCATGAAAAATAATAAATAAAAATTGATGACTGTTCTTTAAAATAAATATTTATACATAGTTTTCACATAAAGATTTCGCAAACAAGAACCTATCACATGAATTATAATTTGATCACGAAGTGCAATTATGGAAATGTAATAACTACGAATACACTGCATATGTATTTCAATAAGCTGTTTAAATCACAACGTCAAACAGAGTGGCGGAAGGAGGCACACTGAGGCAAGCAATATAGTTATTAGGCATTTAAGAAATCACAATATAATGAAGTTTAGTTTCGACTGGGGGCGGGTGGCTCATAAGGGTGGGCCGCCGTGTGTCTGTTTGCTCAGCGGAGGAACTAACGACTCACTGGAGCAATCAAACAATCATAAGTCACGTGGCTCCCTCTCTACTAATCACCCTCACCCTTCTATAATAAATCCCGTTTCAATTGCCTCACCTCCACATTTATTCATTCCAGACGACGAACGAAATAAAGGCGAACGAAAACCGAGATTTATTTTAAAATATTTAAAGTAAAAGGTTGACCATATAATAGGGGTACATATACGTTGACCATGATCTTTGGTTTAACATGTTAAAGCGTGTTAAATGGAAAAACTCATGTTAAATCGAAAAAAATTGCCTTCTTTTACCGTGGTAAATGAAATAACATTTAACATGGCTGGGAGTCTGTTACTTGGTCTGTTAAATGGAGAATGACGTCACACAATAGACCAGTTGAGATCGCCGCCATTTTTGTTGTTGTGACAGCTCAGTTCTTTCGTGTGTTTGTGGTATTCATATCCCTGTTATTAAACCAGAATGGATAATTTTAATGGAACTGCATATCTGAATGATAGAACATGGAGAATACTTTCAATACAGTTGTCAATTATCTCATCTTCATTCTCTTCCTCACAGGTTTGAAGATCAATAAGACACTCATAAGCTAAACTTTCACACAAATTCCACTTTTCACTCACTCTAGGCATGTTGTAATAAATTACTTAAATCAAAACTGAAGTAAATAATAACATGAGGCTCTGGAAGGAAGGTTATAAACATAAAGGCTTATAAAACAAGTTGCTGAGAAAATCCGCTAGGGGCTCTTATGCATTTAACGTTTAACATGACTTCAAATAGGGCTGCTCACAATCCTATAGTTATAACATTTAACATGGTAAAACATTTTACATTTAACACATCATGAATACCCCTACTATCGAAGGTAGCGGTCAAAAAAGTAGTACTCAAATAGGCAGAAAAACTATTGATTTGGAACCAACGTTTCGCCCCACGTTACAGAGTTTCATCAAGGCCATCATCCAGCATGAGGAAAGAAGAAAAACCACTATTCGGTGTACTTGCATTGTGTATTGCACCAAGATAAAGTCGGGTTATCCTACAGGTTACCAATCCATTCTATCCATAGGGATAAGGTCGAGATTCATTCCAAGTATTTACCACGAAATAAATTTCTATTTACAAAGCCGAATTAGAACCGACGCGCAGATATCAAAATTCCACGAATAGCGCAACTCGAATTTTTTAAGCCGTCATTTCAAGCTGAGATTAGAAGGTATTCGTAGGGGAACTGCTAAGTACCTTGATCCCAAAAGGATGACATTTTTTTCTTATTTACTCCCTACCTCGTATTTTCTGATATACAGGGAGGGTTATCCAATACGTGACTTACAAATTCAAACAAGGGACGTGACGGCCGTGCGGGTTGGGGCGCAGGTCACAGTGCGCTCGGTTCGGAACGTTGTGGGTTCGATTCCCACCTGGGGCAGTTAACATTTATTTTTCGGCGGTCCCGAAGAATGAATATTGACAATCCCACCTTGGTTGGTCAGTGCACGGTGATAACTCAGGTAGCCGTCAGGGGTTGGCAGAAATGACCACTAGGCCCACTTGCCGGACTTGTTCCTTCCACCAAATACCAGTACCAATTCTAACCAGGGTGAGAGGGTCAAAACATTTACTTTTATATATTTATTTCATATTAAGCCAGCTCTCTAAGTGGTTAAGAGAATAAAATCTATAGCATAAGGAATAAAAAGAAATAATTTACAGCCTCAGGTCAGAGTCATCTAATAGATATTAGAAACGAATTGAATAAAAAGAGTCATTTACTAAGAATATACAACCTACTGGAAGTCATATAAAATATTTCACGCAATTATACACTTCAAATTTAAAAATTTTTTTATTCTAAATACAGTACCAATGTTGCTGTAAAAAAAAATAATTACAAATTTTATACTAGCTTTTATTTTCTTTAAGGTGAGTAGCCAAGTGACAAAAAACATGGAACACTTTTTTCGCTGAAATTCAAGGCATGTCCAAGAACGAATCTCGAAGAATATTAATTAGGAATGTTAGTTGAATAAATTAATTAATAAATGTTAAAAATTTAGAAACATTTTTCGGTTCCATATTAATTTGATAACGTTAGTCAGTGATTTTTGCGAAAATGCAAATAAATTTGATTCCTATACTAAGGAGACTGCTCCACTATAAATATATATATCATGGAGTATGGATCGTACAACGTGGCTCCATTTAGACAAACAAGTTTGATTCACGCCAGATAAGTCATCCGGGACGTTTTCTACCAAATACTCTGTCGAGTAATCCTAGGAGAATAAGAGCAATATATAAATTGAAATTCGTCGGAGACCATCCTCCTTAAAGGACACGCGAAACCACACGAATTATGTTTCTCTGAACCAATTTCTTTTTCAATAAAATTGGTAAAATAGTAGTGCCTTTAAATTTAACTAATTCACCTTCACCTAAAACAAATTTCATATTCCTTTAATTTTTTTTAATTTGAAAACGATGAACAGTTCTCATTATAATTTTTGCCTTCCTGGTCTTTAGATTTAAACAAAATTTTAAATCACAAAAATAGTGGTACCTTCAATATGAACCCACCAATCTACAAAAAATAACGTATGTAGGATGGTAAGAGAGAGCTGTGTGACGAGCGCATCGCACCAGATTTTCCCTTACCAAAAATAGAAACATTTACACAAATCGATAAAATGTGCAAGCTTATTAGGCATGATTAAGTACTAGTTATTATACAATATACACTACTATTATTGTTTTAACTTTTGAAAAGCACTAATTAAATTTTGAAACAGATGATCATTATATAACAAGTAGAAATTTTACAAAGTTGTTCATTGAAAACAGATCTTAAAACGCAACAATCCAGGTAGGGTACTTCAAAAGGGCTCCATCAAGCTGTATTGGGACGAATCCATTATAACTGACCACACAGTGCACCATAACAGACCAGAGATGCTCCTCATAAACAGGAAAGAAAAGAAAGAAAAGTTTATAGATGTTCTGATTCTAAACGATAATAACATTAGCTCAACTGTCGGTGAGAAGCCTCGGAAATATCAGGAATTGGCGTCCAAACTAAAGGAGCTGTATTGGAGAAGATGGTCGGGGGTGCGGTCAGCAAAGAAAGAACATAAATAAACAAAAAAATATTTATTTATGCCGACGTTTCGACCTGAGTTTCAGGTCTTCATCAGGGCTATAAAACAAAGGAGATAACAACATTTACATACGACCATCTTCTCCAATCAGTAATCTAAGGTCACATCCAACTCTTCAATCAGTAATCTACCGTCAAATATCTACACCTCATTAAAAGAGCTGTATCATTTGGAATGTATAGTGGTAACGCCAATTATAATATCGATGAATAAGATCCCGAAGTCAACAGTGGCAGGAACGGATGGATTGGAATTACCACTTCACGTCCTGAGAGAGGCTGGGCAAGCGCTTCTCTTGGATACAACGAGCATTATGTCGACATTTTTAAATATCTGATTAAATTTAAATTAAATCTGCGGGTGTTTGAACCATGTTCCCCACCCCAGAAGTTAATCCGCGATCGCGAGAAAAAATAATAATAGTGATGTACTACTTAAATTAGTAAATAGGGAACAAAAAAAGTATTTCAGAATCATTATATTACGTACGCATAAAAATATAGATTAAAAAAAAAAGTTATTTTTCATTATCCCAAAGCATTAAAAAAAAATATCAATCCAAATAAATTTTCCATGTTGTTTTTTTTATTTAGGCGTGATGCAATTATTCCGAAATACTAACTGAAAATTTATTTGGATAGGATTTTTTTCTAAACGCTTTGGACTAATGATTCAAAAACAATGTATATTTATTATCTATCTTCATAATTGGCCGAGGTATGAAACATCTATTCGGCCGCCATTTTAAAACAAAATGACGAGTGGTAATGTCGAGTTCCGAAGATCAACGTAGGGTCTCCTATCTCTTTGGTGCCAAATATTAAAACAATCGTCCAACTTGGAGAGAAAAAAAAAAGAAGTGCGACGCATGGAGGGGAAAGGACTAGCGAAAAACACAATAATAAAATTTTTTTTTTAAAACCTTTTCAGTAATTTCCAGTCCTTGAATAGTTGAAGAATAGACTTGCTATAATTTTTCAGAAAAAGGTTTGAGCACCAAAAAAGGGATCTGGAAATTTGTTTAATTTAAGCTTAAATTTATTATTTTTGGTATCTTATTCACGAAGAAAAAAAAAGGAAATTTACCTCATAAAAGTAATACAATAAAAAAGTATTAATATGTTCAATTATTTGCGTTCTTACGAAAATTTGATGTATACAGTATATTTCTTCTGAAATAGGAAGAAAAAAACATTGCGATTCATAAAAAAAGCCTTATTTACCTCCAGCAAGGCTTAGCTATTTTTTAAGCTAGACACCCTTGAGAAAATCGCCTAAAATTTTCTACATCAATAGACTGCAATTCTGCATAAAAACCGGAATCCATTTCGGCCTTCCACGGGTTTGTTCAAACGTGCGATTTTTTTTATTCTGCCAGCTGAGGTTTATCACTGGTCCACTATTTCTGTATAGGATTCTGTACAAAAATTACAATTGGAACACGACATTTGTAAGTTCAACAATCGCAAATTCAACCATTGTGATTATATACATACACACGTCCGGTCTTAATACGAGCGGTCCAAATTAAAATTTTAATTTGATATTTTTTTAAGGGGTGAATCATATACAACTTTCAAAAACAATTAGATCACGAGCCAGCTAGCGATCAATTTATTTACACAGTTTATTTTGAAAGGTTACAAGTCCTTTTTTTCGTGATACAAATTAACAGTAGTTGAAAAGTCGCAATTGAAGATCTCAAATAATTAATTCTAAAACTACTATATTATATTAAAAACTCATTAATATTGTTATAACTTAAACGTTGATATCTTAATATATACGACTGAAACTAACAGACAAAATTGTTCATCTCTGCTGAGCCTATCACGAAAAAGAGAACATTTCGAATTTCTCCATATGTATTTGAGCAAAATCAAAATATAAAGTACCCAGTAACACACAAAATTTAATAATAAATAACTTTTATTATATTAATGTTTTCGAAAGTACATGTGTTCGGATGTTAAATTTTCGCCAAAACGGAAAAACTTTGTAGTTAAAACCGTCATTTCAACCATAATTCTGGTACTAATTTACAATGCTAGATATTGCTTCGAAGTATAATTCAATGCTTTAAAATTGAATTATACTAAATAGTTTTCTAAATAAATTATTTATTTAAACAACATTCACCAGTCTCAAGAAAGTATTTAAGATTATAAATTAAATAGTTTTCCTTAGGAAGCACCGTTTTGGAGTTAAACGGTAAATAAAAATTTGAAAAAAAGTAGAAAAATGTTAATAGACCTAAAACTAATAAAAATTATTTTATTTTATAGAATTCTCTCGTCGGTTATAGGTCCAAAAAGCTTTAAGTTTGCCGAATTCCTGAAAGTCACACCAATAGTTAGTGTGAAGATTAGAAATGTAAGCTACTCATACAAATTTTATAATTTAGAACAGCCGTTTCTATGATATGGATGTTTTAAAGTCGATACATACTTTTTTGACAGAGTTGGATCGATGTTCATTACATCGTCTGGGTTTATCAATAATTTGATACTATATCACTTTACACAATTGAACCACGATATTTCCAGTTCAACAGTCTCTAAAAAAAAATACACCCTGTCTTAGCATATTTTTCTTATATTCTGCAATCAACGGTCTGAGTCAGCTGTTATTTCGATGTCAGCTGACTGGAGGGATCAGCTGATCGAGGGTATATAACAGATGTAGCGAACACAATAAAGCTAGCTCTTATATGCGATACAACACCCTCACCTCCGGACTTAAAATAGCTCCATGAATGGATAGCTCATATGTAAAATTAAATATAACAGGTAACCTTAAAATACTATAGGTAGTAAAAGGTAAGACACAACACGAATTACTTTTCTTTTTTTTCCACAGTAATGCACTTACTAATTCACTTTTTATTTCTGTTTTAGAGGGTTCGGAAAAAAATAAATACATAAATAAAGCTAGTGTTTTACAGCAGTTCAAGCGTGTTAGATCTTATTCCTTCTTCTCTTTTTTGACATTTTGCTTTCGCCAATAATTAACTGATCCATTCAACGATAACCCACTCGATTTCTACATAAAATTCATGGTTAATTTATTTTCAATCCTGCCTGAGCTACGGGAAGTTGTACTCACTAACTGAGGAAACAACTCTTCAGTAAGGACATTAATTCCAATAGTTCTCATCAACCTCTTGGTTATAATCTCTCAAAAGCAGTGCAGATCGTGAATACAAGCTCAACAGTTTCCAGGATACCACAAGTAAAGCAAAGGGGATCTATATCCAGGCCAAGACTATGCACCTTGTCTCTAAAACCCTCATGTCCCATGTGAGAAATTTTAAAATCCAATAGTCCAGGAGGCCCCATTTCCATTACAGCTCATATTGTAGGGTGGGAAAGTATTTTTAAGGGTACTCCCTTCTGGTGTCGTCATCCACCTTCATTTCCATTTCCTAATTGTATCCTTACAGAAAACCTTCTTCCATTAGTTGGATTTTTCATCAATCCTCATCTTAAATCATCTTTTCTGGAAATCCTGTTGAACCTTTTCTCATAGAAACATATCTGGTCACTTATTCCAACAAGAGGAGGTAGAGTGGCACCACCACCTACGACCTCCACTACTTCATAAAAATAATGGGAAACACGATCAAAATCTAAAGAAAAAAACTCAAGATCATCAGTGGGAAATGTAAATCTAGAGGAGGCCTCAGAACCAGAAGTTACTCTAAAAGTTACAAACCTGTCCTAGGAAGAGTAGGAATACCAACATTTATGAACATCAAAAAACCGGTCCTTTGGTAAAGACTAGAATGTAAGAATTTAAAGAGTTGAATGACATCAGGTAGATCTAGTACTTATTCCAGAAAATTGCTTTTATTGAAGATATTTTTTTGAATTTTACAAAAATGGCTATTGTATCCTAAAAGGCAGAAAATGAAAAAAAAAACACTCCTTAAAATTTTACAGATTAAAATATTTTATTGCTCTCGGTGGACGGTATTACCAACTCTTGCTCTAATTAAGGTTTAGAAACTGTTAGGAATGCATATAATATAGTAGTACAAGAGCCCGGTTGAAAGAAAGTCAGTTATTTCTCGCCAATTTTTAATTAATTAAGTGAAAACTATGTATTATTTATAGTAAAAATTAATGAGTCTGCCAAATATAGTTATGGGGAATTAAAAATTGTGGCTTTTTCAAAATATAAAAAAAAAAATTAATTTTTCATTCTGAGCTCCATATCTTTAAAACTATCAATAACACTAGAAAACCTAATAGAACATCATTTAAATTAGAGTAAATTTGCTAAAATATGAGTCATAATATTGCTATTTACATTGAATAGTTCCCAAGATACAGTTTTTCAAAAAGAAACATTTCATAACAAAAAATGAGAAGTCAGTAATTTTATTTTAAGAAAACTCTCAGGAATCACTAGACATAGAGATGTCTATTAGCTCTCATATTAAAGCTACTTTAATGATCTGGAAAGTAGTTTATGACGTTAATGTTCGTAGAAGATGTAGTTTTTGTGATATTTGCCAAAATAAATTCCCAAAATGTTAGTTTTAGTTGTTCATACACAATTTTTGAATTATGAAAAAATATATTTCAGGAACTATTGGACATACAGATGTCTGCCAGCATTGAAAGTACTATAAAGTAATTTAGAACATTTATCTACGTAGGAATAGTAGTTTTTATGATATTTGATAAAATAAATTGATTTCTAGATGTTTGGACATAATTATAAATGCAAAGTTCATATTCATATGCAAATATAAAAAAAACTACTACCTCTAGGAAAATAGACATTGCAACCTACTTTATAGTTAGTCAAACTAGCTTTACTTTCAGGGCTAGCAGACATCTATGTCTAATGGTTTCTGAGAATTATGTTTTCATACATCAAAAATTTTTGCCTAACAACTAGAAATCAACATATTGTGAATTTATTTTATAAAATATCATAAAAACTACTGCTCCTACAAAGATAAACTACTTCATAGCACATTAAACTAACTTTAATTTGAGTGCTAATAGACATCTGTACATCTAATGAGTCCTAGGATATAGATTTCCCAAAATTAAATGACTAACTACTGACTTTTCAGTACATTTTTAAAAAGTATACCTCGGGATCTGTTGAACATAAATAGCTCTTTTAAGGCTCATATTTTAGCAAATTACTCTTCTTGAAAAGATGTTTAATTAGGTTTTCTAGTAATGTAGGTAGTTTTAAATATATGGAGCTCCAAATTAAAAATTAAACTTTATTAAAGGATTGAAACAACCGCATCTCCCTCCCCCCCAAACTATACTTGGCAGACTCATAAATTTTTACTAGTAATTATACAGTTTTCATTAAATTAATCAAAAATTTGGGCGAAACAATTGACTTTTCTCCTCTTGGGCTCTTGATCTAAAGTTATTGCTGACTTTTTGGTCTAGGTATCACTATCCTTCCACAGTAACCTCTGATCTAATGGCCAGTAATGGGAACATGAAGCATATCCCAGAAGTACTCAATGAAATTCATGACAGGAAAGCATCGTCATTCCAGATGATGTCTACCTCACAGAGGTACTCGTGGATGATTCTTGCCCGATGCAGGCAGCCACTGTCAATCTGGAGAATTTTATGTTAAAAATAATTTGCCTCAGGTGTTACTATGGGTTCAAGGATATCAATTCATGGTACCCTAAATGGGTATAAGTTTAGTTTCAGGGTTGTACATAATGCCAGCCCAAAATAAGACTAAGCTACCAAGTTGCTGGCCTGGAAACCAGGAATTCTCAAATGACTAGGCATGTTTACTTTGAGAACAAACAATTCCTTGCTTCAGGCAATAACCAGTTTTTATGGTTTCTTGTCAACTGAAGGTGCTGTAGCTTTTGAGCTCTAATTAAGAGGGGACAGGGTAAGGGTCTTCTAGTTCAAAGGTTGAGAGCATGAAAACTATTTCACACAGTTTTGTTACTTACTGTTGTACTTGTAATTTGCTGAGGTTGACAAAGATTGTCTCTCAACTTTTTTGGTTCCTTTTGGCACTTAAGGCAAAAAAACTGATCTTTATTGTGACTAGTTTTCAAGGTCTGAATGAAACAGTCAACGAGACCTTATCAAGAAGTCTTGATAAATAAGTATATAAGACAATTAATTGGGCATTTAGTGGCGCATTGCTCACCCAAAAAATGCTTTGAATGTGGCAATGAGGGTCATAGAGCAATTCAATGCCCCTATATGTATAAAAGAAGAAATTCGGGACAGGGGGAGCCAATGGAGGTGAATGCTCAGCAAGTGAGGAAGAAAAACCTATGACTACGACATAGCAATCACCCAGCGAATCTTCAGAAGCATCAGGAGTATCAGAGATCTGTACGAGAGAAGCATGGCTTGAGTAAGTGGGGGGCTCAAGGGAAACAAGTGACGGTTTATGTAATGGAAAAGATGCCTCGAGACTATCAAGTAATTATAGGGTGCGACCTATTGGATAAAGTGGGGTAAAGAACAAAATAAGTGTATAAAGAACAAAATGAGGTAATGGGATATGGAAATTGGAGCAAAGAAATATAGTTGCCAGAGACTCTTTAGACCAGGAAAGAGAGGGAAGAGTTGGGAAGCCGGAATTTTGGAAGGATTCAACAATATTTTTATAAAGGAGGGAGATAGGCTGGGTGCTAATGGGAAAACAGTACACGAGATTCCATTGAAGCAAGAAAGAGTGACTTAAGTAAAAGAAAGGCAGTATCCTCAAGCTTCCTTTGACAGCACATCAGAGAAGAAATAGAGAACCTGAAAAGGCAGAAGATAATTATAGACAGAACCTCGCCATATAATAGTCCTTGGTGGGTGGTACGAACAAAGAGTATGCCAGGGGATGGCACAGAGAAGTACCACATAGTCATTTACTACCGCAGACTGAATAACGGTTGAAGAGAAGTACCCGATCCCGAGATTCGATGACATTTTGGATAAATTGGGCAGAGTGCAAATTTCCAGCATGCTCGACTTAAAGGCGGGGTACCATAAAATTAAAACGCATCCCAGGGACCAACATAAGACCGCTTTCACCTTCGAAAGTGGTCATTATGAATTTACAAGGATTCCATTTGGTCTTAAGAACGTACCTATGACCTTTTAGAGGCTGATGGAAGAGTTCCTGAGAGGACTGGATGAGGCAGTTTGCCAGGTATACATGGGTGACACTGGTGTTCAGTAAATCGGAAGAGGACCATGTGGACCATCTAAGAAGTGTGTTCTAGCGCATGAGCACATGACTGATGCAAGCGAATACTCTCTTGGGGCAGTTTTATCGCAGGAATACAAAGAGGGAGAGCGACCCGTAGCATATGTGAGTCGACGTTTCACCGATGTGGAGACCCGCTATAGCGCCCTGGAACGGGAATTGTTGGGCAAGATACATCTAAAAGGGGACAGACCCACCATTTGTATATTGGAAATGCAGTTCTTTGAGATTTCAGTGTCTCAGGAGGGTGAAAAGAATCGGTATAGGCCAGACATTTATACAATGAACGATGATGGTGGAGACTTTCTGGGAACCAGAATGTCAAAAAAAGGAGATGCTCGTCAATCACCAGGGCAAGACGAATCATGGGGGCTTAATGAAACTCTCCAGGCACTGTGCCGGCGATATTTTTGCTGGGAAATGAAGCATACTATCCAAGACACCAAAGGAAATTGTGAAGTATGCCTAAGCACCGAATATGAATGGCACCCACTGCAGGCGATACAGAAAGAAATGCCCACTGCACAAGCACCACTTAGTGATCTATAGGTGGACTCGTTTACTTGGAGAGAGTACAAGTCGATCACAGTAGTAGATGTATTCAGTAACTTAGCAATGGCATACCCAGTCACAGAAAAAATGGCAGAAGCAGTATTGAAAGCCCTGCGAATGTGGTTCCAGTATTATGGCGTTCCAGACAGAATCTCATCTGACAATATAAGAGAGTTCAACAATGCTGGGATTAGATCAGAGACGAAAGTCTTGGAGGTAACCTGGCACTTTAATACTCCAGGTCACCCGAAGGTAGAGGCAAGATAGAACACCTCCATAGTACCCTTAGTGACCACCTTCAAGTGTACCAGCTGGAGAAGGGACTTGAGCTGGATGAAGCGATGGAAAAGGTGATCATTGCTTACAATCACTTGATACAATCCGTCACAGGGTTTGCTCCATTCGAAGTTATTTTTTGATTATGTGGGCATCACAGAGACTGTCGGGATACAGCGGCAGGAGAGGACACTATTGCTGTTAACAATATGGCACGACGGAGGGTGTGGGCTAAAGTTAAGAACAGGATAGAGAGGGAGAAGCAAAAATGGGTGGTAAGGCAAAACCACGGTGTCTGTGATTTGATGGGCCAAATTAAAATCGGGACTGTGGTATACCGGAAAGTAGGGTCGAACTGTGGAAAAGAGCTGCAGAGATACCGAGGCCCCATTCAGGATAATCACAATCAGAGAACATAATGTGGTAAATATACAGAATTTAAAGGAACCAAAAAAATGTAGGATGGTTCATTTGGAGCAGTTGAAACTACCTACAGTGGCGAAACTTTGACGACCTGTAATGAAATTTGTTGAAGAAAACTGTTAGTTATCTTTTTGATTATTATACAGAGGGAGTTATTTTAGTTTTTCTTTTCTTAGGGTTAAATGTATATATTGTTACTTTCTTTAATTGTATTTAATGAGTAGCTTTTTCTTTGTATATATTTATGTAATATTTTTTAGTTTACAAGGAATGTAAACTGATGGGTGTGAGTTGCTGTCAGCTTTACAACTCATATCAGCTGATTCAAATGTATATATAGACGAGCTGGTCTCAATAAAAGTCAGTGTTTGAGTAGCAACATATATATATATATTAGTTAAATGTTTGGTAAAACAAAGACTTAAAAAAGAAAAAAAGTGAGAGAGAAATGACCATCTATTTCTCTCTCACTTTTTTTCTATATATAAATATATATATATATATAAAGGACTCAACCTAACCAGTTCTGACCTTACCTCGGACCTAACCTAACCAGTTCAAGTAATGAATCAGTCCTAATGAAATGTTCTAGGATCTTGTGAGCCAAATCTGATATGTTAATTTAGTCAAAATTAATATTTTTTTCCTATCCCTGAAAAAATTGAAGAAATTTTAGAACCTTTTTAGAGAAAACCCTTCATATATACACACTTTGTATGATGGTACTTATAATTATTAATAATTTAATCAATATCATAAATATTATCAAGCTACAAAAATGATTGGAAGAAGGTTATTTTTATTTGCTTAACATTATTGAAAAAAAATTACTTCTTTAACTAAAGAAAGAATTAAAGAAATTGTATTAGGGTATAAAAGAAAAAAACCCATGAACTGCTACAACCCATGAAGGGTCAGGGTCCATTACATTGTAAAGAAATACTGTTACTAGACCAACAGTTGTGCAAGGAGGTGATTTGGTCTGAATCATGCTCAACCGCCAGATTTTTACCCAATTAAGGGCACCCAATTTAAGAGGCTGGATAGACCCCAAGAGGGCTCCAGAACCAACAAGAGTTGACTCACGGCTACAGTGTAACAGAAAACAATTTTCTGCCCAGCTGGATTCGAACTCGGGTCTTTGGAGTTAGTAGCCACATGCTTTACCCTGTGGCCACTGCGCTCCCGTAATAGGGTATATATATATATATATAATATACTTACCTAATGGAATAAATTGGGAAGATGGAAGATTATGCCTGGAAAAAAAAAATTAACTTTAGATTGCAGATAATAATTAAATAATCTCTTAGTCACATCTAATTAACATATAAGAACTTTTCACACAGTATGCAAGAATATTAATTTGTGCTGGGAAGAGGTATTTTTAATAAAGGATTTTCATATAAAATAATTATTTAAAAAAGATTTAATATTGGTGAGTTTTCCGATCCAATGTATTTTGAAGGTGAAAATGGCTGACAACAAAGTTTTGGGGGTTTAAATGATTAGCGTACAAATTGATCAGAAAATTGAACAAACATTAATAAAAAATATATAAGGAATCTGTCATAATTTGAATATCCTGACTGAGACACAGGTGCTATCATGATGACAACATAAATGCTTCAATTAAGATATCGGATTTTTATGAAAAATTGAATTCTCAAATGATTATGTTTTTACATTTACATAACCATTTGTGCATAAATTGTCAAAACTCTAAAAAATCATTTGAGGGTTTTGGTGATTTACTCCTACAGGATATCTCAGACTGAAAAAATCACTGATACAAAACTTTTTTGAATTAGATTTTCAATAAGAATGCTTTATTGAAAATATACCTTTCCATCATAAATTACAGAGCTAAGTGAATGGGAGTAAAACTGGAAGAGGTTATTAAGGTCATTTACCAAAACCAAGCCTACAAAATTTTATTTTTATATTCTTCAAACTAACAAAAAAAAAAAAAAAAAAAAAAGGAGGAGTAAATCAAGTCTTTGAACACCCTCTCTATATATAGAAAATAAACAGAAATATGAGATAATATAACATTAATACACAAACAATAATTACAACTCAATTTATTTTGTCAGACACATATTAAAAAAAACAAAAACATTCATAACTGAAAGAAAAAATTTAGATTATTGGTAAATCTTTTTAATTTATTGTTATAATTACCAATACTATCTTGAAGAAAATGGAAAGTGAAATACACCAATATTATCTCAAATGATGATGCACAAGAGTACTAATGACCTATTCCTTGAGAAAACCTATTAATAAATTAATGAACTTTTCCGTCAATTGAATGTAACATACTAGGCGTGTTAATTACCACTAACATATAACAAAAGAGACAAACTCTTTAAAAACAAAACAAATAGATAAACTATATTCCTATCATATAAAGTTAAGAGCAAGCAAATATTTATGAAAGCTTTATTGAAAAAACATTTTAACATCGAGGGTAATTTTTACAATGTCACAAATAATAAATTGTATATTATATATACAGTCCTACCTTATCATCCTATGTGAAGAATCACCCAAAGTAGCTTGGGTAGTTTGAGGAGCCATTCCAATAACAGGACGGGGGTGATATCGATCTTGCCCCTTATTTGGATTCCTTAAAAAAATAAATAAAAAAATTAATAGATTTCCTTGGAAACTACAAGTGTAGAATATATATAAGCTATGGTATGATAAGGCATACTATTAGTCTTATTCCAGAGCACGCATGATCTGTTCGATTTTATGAAAATTGACTGTTCCTTTGAATAGATACATTGATACGATAAATCTGGCAATTTTGTAGTATTTGGACCCAATAGACAGCACCAGTTTAAGAAGAAAAACTCTTGAGGCGGAATCATAAAGCATTATACTTTATAGAAATTATGTACTCTTGAAGCTAAATGAAGATTAATAATAATATTGGAGCTAGCCAATCGCCATGAAGCCTCGTTATGAGGAGAGAATCAGACTGCCTGATGCCCAGCAAGATTTAGCAGATGTAGCCTGGTGGATAAGCATTGTGTGTCATGTATGCACTTGATACTTAACTTAATTAACGTATGTATTTACATTATATATAAATTAAATGTAGTTGGCTGCAACACCTATCATTGCTCAGTATAAACTAATTAAGTTAAGAAACAAGAGCATCAAATTTTATTAAACTAATCTTTTCATTCTAAATTGCTGCTAAACATTCCTCTCCACCATGGAGATCAATTAATTTACCACTTGATGAGATCTGTTAGAAATGTGTACACCAAGTTTCATCAAAATCAGTGAGTCATTTTAAAATGCTAAAGAATCCTCTCCCTCTTTTACAACAAAAAGTATTTAGTAGTTGTTTTTAAATATAATAAAAAAAAATTCCACCTAAGCACTATTAACCTTTTGACTTCAGTGTTATGCTAGGGTATTCATAACAAGCTGGGTTCTATGACTGGAGAAGTTTTACATCTCCTCCCTCATTAGTTGATGATAACGATACATTTTTTAGACACCTGACCCTTTACGACATCTAGCGCAGTTTTAGATAATCAATAGTAGATTCTCCAAAAGCTAGATAGGGTATTATTCTAGTTTATAGAAGCTTGAATGGGCTTAGACGCCTAATGCTGTCAGTAATCAACTGTCCAAACCTAAAGATAACTCCATGTAATAGTGCTACTGCAGTAGCAAAACCCATAACTGGGAGAAAATATACAATAACCAATGTTTTTTTGCAAAGCGTCAATTTCTATAAAGGTCTACTGATAGGTATGGACAAAATACAAGGAGAAAAATCATCAAAAATAAGTAAATTATAATAAGCTTAAATTAAAAAATAATAAATAATAAACTTACCAGTTCTGCTGGAAATTATTACGATTGCGCCAGTGTGACTTTTGACCTCCCAAATCTTTCGACTTGAGTACTCTGGGAGGTTCACTGGAAAAAAAAAGATAGCTTTTAAATGTGCTTTTAAATTTAAAAATATAAAATGTGAACCACTAAGATTAATAATAATAAAAATTGAAAATAAATGAAAAATTAGATTGTTGATCAATTTTTTAAAAATCATGCCTGACCTTTAGTGAATATCACTTTATTTAACCAGAATTGAAATAAAGAGGGGAAAACATTAGTTTCCTAGGTTTTTTTCTTTTAAATTGTTTTGTTTCAAAGAAAAATAACATTTAGCCTTCTATAGTAAAAATAAAAGCAAATCACTACAAGACTAGAAAGTGGCAATGCCTTTATTTAACAAAAGGACTTACAGATAGAAACCAATATTTTTCAATTCTAGATAATACTCCTCTGAACACACTATTCTGGCTGGTTTCTTGAAATCGTTTGCTTTATATGTAAAGATTAAATTTGTACTTGCAAAATTTGACTGGGTAAAGGCCAACAACACCATCAAAAATTTGGGATGTACATTCTCGGGAGAGCTAGTATTTGGAGAAGAGGTAGTGACGAAGCTGGATAATAATTTAGATAAATTAGTGAGCACATGTTTGCTAAAGTCCAAACAAAAGATCAACTTTGTCAACCAATACTTGTTCCTGGGCATTACTTACCCTCTCCAGACAGCGCCCCTTACGAAGATACATCCTGCTATATTGGAGGGTATTGATACCAATATCCACAGGAGTATCAAGGCCATCATCAGGCTCCCTGCCAACACCTCATCGGCGATGTTATATGTACCCAGGAGATATCGAGGATTGGGTCTGATCCGCTGGAGCATTGGTCCATTGCTCAGGGACTGTCGAATGTTCCGGATGCCCTATTCCAGTCTATATTTAGTTATGATGCTGAAATCGCGGCATGCGCCGATAGACTAGGTGTGGATCAGGGCTACCGAAGTGTGAGAGCTCTATGGCAGTCGTTGCGAGAGAATGCATTCAAAGAATGGGCCAAGTGCAAGGGGCAGGGTATTGGTGTTTGCCATTTCAAAGAGACCTTGAAAGGTAATAGATATGTGTGCGAGAAGCAGATACTCTCTGAGTCAGAATGGGCGAACACCTTAAAACTAAATATAAACTACGCACCCCTGTGAGGGATCCTAGGTGCCAGTGGACAACTAGGAGAAGTTGGGTCCCTCTGTCGCAAATGCGGCAGAGTCTGAAATACCAGCCCATGTGCTGAGAAAAAGCCTCAACAACTCCCTTCTTATAACATGCCGGCACCACAGGCTCAAAGAAGAATTAATGAAGTTCCTGGGAAAAAAAATACTTCACCTGCTTTGATGAGGTTTATTGTGTGAACACCGATGGATCCGTAAAATATGTTGATATAGTAGCATTCTCTAAAACAGGAGGCACAGCTCCGACGGTGAGATTTCAAAATAATGACCTCGATCAGGCAGGTGAAGTGGAAAAAAAAGGAAATATTATTCTTATAAGGAAAAATTCTGCGAGACCTTCGAAGAGAGAGAGAGTTTACCATGAGAGGCCTCTGGTTTGGATCTCGCGGAACAATAACAGATAGAACTAGGAGCTTCTTAGAAGACCTAGTTGTTGGCATCAGGGATATAGTGATCATGGCAGAAAATATTATTTTGGACTCCCTGGGAATCATACATCATCACCTGCATGAGAAGTAGCTCTGAGATTATTCACTGTGTTTTAATTTATATATACCCTTAACTTATTTATTTATTAAATTATTTCTTTTTAACTAATTTATTCATTTAAGTATTTCTTTT
>NW_027110944.1:583268-587826 GCF_000696795.3 Halyomorpha halys | reverse complement strand
AGTGAGACTTAAAATATCATTTTTGAGGAATTAAGATTTTAAATTTTTTGAGAACCAAACTGCCATTAATTTCAATAACTATATATACATATATATTTAGGTTTGTTACAATGATTCTGAAACATTTTATTATTTATTGATGCAATACATGATTCATTCAATTTGTACACCCTTATATAATAATTCACGACTTCTTTTCTTTCTTTTATCAGCGAATTTCCCCACCATGAAAGTTTTTTTTTCACAGATTTCCTGACCTTTCCAAAATTACAACAGTTCCCTAACTTTTCCCTTTTAACAAGTTTTCCAGATTGCGAAACACCCAATAAAAAAACTCTCATTAAATTGCTTTTGTTATATTTTATTTTGTTACTTTGGAACATATTATGTATAACAACCTACAAAGCATGTTTTCACATTTACAGTATACCTTGTGAATAAGGAGCTTTGACTGTAAAATCATAGTACATCATATAGTTAACTTTAAAATCCTATAAGCTGTTGGATTGTAAGTCCTCCAAAAAAATAGGGATACCTTCTATTACCATCTTTTAAAATTGAAAATAAACTTTGATTTAACCAAAACCAATAGAACTTTCATTAAGAACACTTTATAATATAAAATATTTTCAAGTGGCTCCGACTCTCAAATACCATTGTTTTCAATACAGCAAGAATTTTAAATTTCCTTTCAAAATAAAACAAGACAGCACAATTAGAAGATAATTGTTTATATATACTCTATCAGATGAGAATAAAGATTTATACATTATCATTCGCAAATTGATTTTCATAAATAAAAGTTGAACACTGATAATTTTTTTTCATATAATATAATTAGCATCATTACTTTAACTAATGAAATTTTATAGCTTAACTTGCTACATAATTTTGAAGTTTTCTGTGTTAGCTAGTTTTGCATAGTTATCCTTGAACACAAACAACAATGTTAGATTAATAGTACCTTTCCCATAAATATTTTTGTGACAAAAACCTCCTCTGAGGTACTTAAAGAACAATAGTCTTATTAATAAGAACAAAAAATATGTAACTAATCTAAAATTTTCCTTGTTTTCATATATGATACGTATTCACAGAAAAATCAGATTTAAGACATGCAGATATGTACATATACCCACTAAAATACATTTATCGAGGCAGACCACTTATATATTGGTATGAAACACAAAATTGAATGAATAAATTAAAAAATATTGTGAGAAAGCTTTTACTAGTCATTGTAACTTTAGAACCTATCCATTCCTAAGTTCAGCAAGTAATAGTATTTACTTACATAACACCTTGTAACCTGATGGCTCTAAATTTAAAATCTTCTGAATATTCAGGGTCACAGAAAGCCACACTGGAAAAAAATCAAATAAAATTGTTATAAACAAATATTTAATGCATGATAACAGAAAAAAAAGTAATAACTAAACAGTATTTGACAACTTTAAATTTTTTCCTGACTGTTGCAAAAATATGTTTTTGTGGGTCTTGAGGATCAGTCAATAATACAACTATATCTAGGTGATGTTTCACAACTTTATTGTTTGCATAATCATGCCTAACAATGAAAAAAAAACAACACATATAGCTGTTAAACAGCTGGCCACCTTCTCCCCACTCCTCCACGCTTCCGCTTCATTGTCACCTTGTTCAATAGTTCGCTTTGAACAGGTAGGTGGTCCTGATTTGTTCTTTGCTCATTTATTATCATTTAATATCATTATTATTATTTTTATTTATATTTATTCTTTCAAGACGTTTATTTAATCTCTACTTTCTTCTTCTTTTCCCCCCCCCCATATTGTTTTTGCTTAACACGAGTACAGAGTAGGTATTGTTTTTGAATGTGGTCCACTGTTGAAAATCCTTTCCTAAAACCTGCTTGTTATTTGTCAACACAATCCGATTATTATTTTTGTTAGCTGTTGTTTGAGAACACTGGTGAAAACTTTTGCCATAGTTGAACAGAGGGAGATAAGCTGATAATTCTCCATATCATGCTTGTTCCTTTTTTTATACAGTAGAATAATTTTTGCGGTTTTCCATTGTTTAGGTATTGTTTCTTGCTCAAGAATCAAATTAAACAATTCTGTGAGTTCTTTAATTAGAATATTCCCTCCTGCTTTTAAATTTCATTACTAATGTTATCCGCCCCCAGAGTCTTCTGGAGTTTAATTTTTTTTTTTTTAAATAAAAGCAACTTCTTCCATTATTGGTGGAACTTCCCCTAAATCTTTCCTATCTTTCCCTACCTTAGCTATCTTTCCTTCTTCTTTCGTTTCTAAAGTTTCCCTGTTACCTTTATACAGTTTTTTGAAATATTTTGTGGCTACTCTGCTATATTTTCCCTATTGGTCAAGTACATAGTATAATCAAAGATTATTAACTGTTACAATAAAAACATTAATAGTTTTTTAATAGTCAATTCTAAGTAATGCTTTAATTGTGATAGTTATTAGTCTTAAATTATACTATGTACATATATTTTTATAAATAGTTGAAGAAATTATTAGTTAAAAAAACAACTGTTTTTTTTTTTTTCATTTTGGGGGCATGACTAAGCAAACAATAAAGTTGCAAAACATTGCCTAAATATAGTTGTATTATTGACTGATCCTCAAGACCCACAAAAAATAAATAATATACATATATAGTCAAAAATGTAAATTTGAATTGTCACATATTTAAGAGAGTTGTGTTGGATTTATATTGGATGAATGTTTTGGTTCAATATTTTGTTTAAGTAATTAATTCGGCAAGTTACTTTATCCTAAAAAAGGAGGTTGCTGTACGAAAAGTTGGGTAGTAATAATATTTTTGTATGTTGTAGTGACCAATAAAAAAACACGTTTTTAGATTCCAAATCCTTGTTGAAGCAGAGTTATAGCGAAAAAAAAAAATTGAAATTTTTACTTTTTTTTTTAATGTAAAACTCCAAAACCTTTCAGGTGAACATTTATATATCATGGGAATTAAAGAACATTAAAATCTGTATTGAATAAGTGTCGAACATTATAAATTTGGCCCAAGAATATGGTCAACATGAAATTTGCAAAAACAATGATTTTTACCAACTCTCCTATGAAATTCAATATAAGGACTTTAAAATCCCAATATCACAGAAACAGTTATTCTAAATTAGAAACCTACTGAATGAAAGTTGTAAGACACAAATTTTATGTTATTAATGGATATCTTACATCAAATTTATATACTATATAACCCCTAGTGTGACATTTTCAATCACTCACACTTCTATCAACCAATCACTGATACTTCTACTATTTTATTTCAAATCTCTTTACTGTGCTTCAGATTCTTCTTACCCATTCTCAAGAGTATACAAAATTTTATTTCACATTACTCCTAAATTATTATATAAAACTTATAAATAATACCACTTATTTATCAAAAGCATATACTTGTTATTGCAATCAATAAATACTTCATTAATTAAACATTAAGAACCAGCCAAATTATAATGTAATAACTACTAAAATAAAAAAAAATAACAAGTATAATATTTAAAAATTTTTTAAATCTAATTTTCGAAATCATGCCTGTATTAATTAGGGAATTAAATTATGTAAAATTTATTAATTGATTTAAAAGATCCTCTTATTTGACCTCAAATCTTTAATTTTCAATCAAAATATCCAACTCATTAATACTTAAAAAAATCAAAGGATCACTTATTCCATTATAAATTAACTTTTTCTTTTTTACTTTATTAAGGATATCAAAAAAAAAAACATAACAAATAAATGCTCTCCTATAGCCTTGATGCCTGTTTTAAAGTTCACTATATTTTTAGATACAGATATCAATTCTAGCTATTTTCTCATTTCATCACTGAAAGAAAAACATAACATAAAAAAAAAGGTTATAACACGTTCATTTTTTTTTTTTTTTTTTTTTTTAAGTTGTTTAATAATAATTTGTTCAGTTCTTAATGTTGTTTAATGGATGAAGTATTTATATGATATTTATCAATTTTAATAATCATTCATATAAGTTTATTAAATAAGTGAATAATATATAACATGTTTATAATAAGGTAAGTTGGAACTAATATAACATTAATTTTTTTATAGAATTGAGAGTGGACAAGAAGAGTCTGTGTTGTCAAGAAGTTTGAAATAAAATATTATAAATATCAAAGGGTCATAATTTTACCTAGAGTTTTTAATATTAGTAATGTTAAAGCCCAAAATTTTGATTTCTGTTTAGGTTATTTGTTTTTGGCAACTTTCCAAGTGACTTTTAATTTTGTTAGTTGTAAGGTTATGTTTATTCATTTATTTTGTTAACTATAAGTAATTTTAATTTTGTAAACAAAAATAAGGGATAAGGAGGTTCTACGTTTATAAATACATTGCGGAGGTGTAACACGTGCGGAACAATACTGAAGGCAGTGGCGCCAGTTCCTATATAATCGCGGATGAGGCAGTTGGCAGTGAAGATTTGGGTAGCACTGGAGCGATGTCAGTTGGCATTGGCACGGGGTAAGAAGAGGGACGCATTGCTTCTGGGACGCTCCACCGCCATT
>NW_027110944.1:581747-582857 GCF_000696795.3 Halyomorpha halys | reverse complement strand
CGAGTTATTTTCTTTTTGCTTAATTAACTTATTATTTCCAGTGTAAATAGATTTTTTTGTTTATATGTATCAAAATAAGTTTATCACTTTTACTCCACGATACACTATCTTTTTTTTTGTAACAACACTACAGTTCATTTTTTTGTTTATATTTTAATTAATTAAATTTTTGTATCACTTGGAAAGTTATTTCTTTTATTATTTCATTTTCTCAATTATTTTTTTTTATGTGATATTTACTTCAGGTCCTCCGTTATTTTTTGTTTATTTTATCTCGAACCAGCGAACATTACCCTCTGGGGAAGAGGTCGGTTTTCACATACGAAACACCCCTCGCCCCAACAAGTAATAATATATAATTACCCTTAGAATTAAGAAGGAAAACATAAGAAAAGGCTGCTTTTTTTTTTTTTTTTTAATAAAATATTACTAAAAAAATGTAAAAATGTACAATGGTTAAATTAACAGAACAAATAAACTGAAATAGTTTATTTAGTTGATTTAATATGAAGATAAATAATTTAAAATAATGGTTGCAAAATCATGAAAGTGTAAACAATTAAATTGAACTAAAATGCATTTTTACTATGATTTAATTAGTTGACTAATATGTTGTAAAGAATCTGAGATGGCTATAAAGGTAGTTAATGCTTTTTATTAATAAATTACAATTGTTCATAAAGATTATGTTTGAAAAGATGTATCAGAAATGTCACATTTATAAGTAATAAATTGGGTTTGAAGTATGAAGATTTTAGTATAAAGGAACTAAAATTAGGGATAGACAGGAAATTAAATAGCTTTGTCAGGTTGACAACAGAAGTTTGGTAGACAATTCCTGGTTCCTCTTAGTTGTAAAATAATTAGCTATAATTAAATTAGTCAAGTGGAAAAATGTGCTGATCAAACCATTTAAAACTATATATATAAGTTACAGCCTTAGTCAGCTGTTACTTCGATGTCAGCTGACTGAGGAGATCAGCTGATCGCATGTATATAAAGAGATGTACCGAACCCAATAAAGATGGTGTTTTACAGCAGTTCAAGTGTGTTAGATCTTATTCCTTCTTCTCTTTTTTGACATTTTGCTTTCGCCAATTCTTAACTTAT
>NW_027110944.1:558439-581692 GCF_000696795.3 Halyomorpha halys | reverse complement strand
GGCTGCATTCTTTGTATGTTCAGTTTTATTTAGTTCCAAATTGTAATTGTAAACTATCTTTTCTGTAATTTTTATTATATATATAAATTTAAGAATCTGAAACTAACATTAGTATCCCTTTAAACCTTTATGGGATACCATAAACTAATTTAGGACTGATAAAACATTTCTTGGAAGGTGGAAGGTAATGAAGCTATTTTTTACATTTTAAGAAAACAACAAAAACTAAAAAAATGTGCTTACCAAATAGCTGAATTTCTTGTAATAGCATTAAGGCCTCGCACAGGAGAAGGAATACTTCTGTTAAAAAAAAGAAAGAATAAAAATGATAAAAGAAATATATACCATAATAAAGTAAATTAAAATAAGGAAATATAATATACTAAAGTAAATTTTCATATTATAATATTTTAAAGAAAAGTGTTGAAGTATTCAATAATTTATCATAAAAAATATAGTAAATTTAAAAAAAAAATAAAATAGTAAATATTAATTTACTGTAATTATAAACTTACTCTCCTTGATAAAATTCTTCGTGGACTATATATACGTGTCCATAAGCCCCATCTGATATTAAAGGTGATTTTTTCTTTTGATAAATCAACGGATCTAATTCATTAATGAATCGGAAACAATCTGCTTCCATTCCAATATATAAACGATCATGACCACGTTTGTTCCGTTTAACTAAAATAATAAAGAATAATCAATATTTAATTTAATTTAAATTAATGACAGATATAAAATCATTATTATTACATTAATATTACAATTAAAAAACAAACAAAATTAAAAACTATTACTGAGTTGTAACTTATGAGGATGATGTTATTGTTAAAGGAAAAAGTAAAGTATCCTTAAGCTACACATAAATGAACACCATGGATAAAAAGGCTTGATTTAGAAACAAGATGTTAAAGTAAGCCTGGACACCTAGAAGTACTTCTTGTCCTCTGGCTTAATGACATTTCATATAGTGTAGTTCATGCATCTCTGGACTCCTTTGCTAGGAAATGATGATTGAATTATTTGGATCATGTGTCGAGACATGAAAAAAGGTGGGTGAATATTTGAATATAGATGAAAACTTTAAAACATTTATTATCTTGTATCCTAAAAAACAATACTTACTTGTCAAACCATGTAGACTTAAAGTGTTGCAATATGTGTAAAAATAATATGTAATTCAAGTTGACTTATTCATAAAACATCAATAATTTAGGAATTAGATGTTTTAAATTAACACACAAAGCCCTATAAAGTCTTTGAAAAGGGACATATTGGTTGGGCTTCTTTAATCAGATTCATCAGAACTCAGATAACTAGTTCAATTTTGACCGATAAGTTGTACTCATATACCTTACCCATACATGGAACAATTAGGCACGATTGGTTGCAACCATCCTACAATTAGGGGCTTCAGTGAAAAGTGTGTTTGTGAAAAAGTTTCAACTTCAGAAGAAACAAGACGCAGATTTATATTATTTTCTTCTGAAAGTACTCAGTAAAATATAATATATTATTTTGAGTTACCATCCTAAAGAGAAAAAGGGGAATAGCAGGTTCAGGACAATTTTAAGGCAAATATAGAACAATTGTTTACCATTTAATTTTACTGGTACTGGTTGTTAAGAGGTAAATTGTCTAATTATATAGTAAAAGGTCCTATGTTCGCAATCAGATTTGTTCTGTCGTTAAATATCTTTTCTTATTTTTAGAAAAATATATTATTATTTTTAAAATTTATGTAATTCTAAAATTATAAAAGATTGTATTTAATTTAAATTACATAGATTATTTTTCAAAATAAATATAAATAAGAGTATACACTAAAATAGAAATATTTTAATCGATTTCAGTTAATTTCCCAAAAATTCATTTCAATGGATCAGTTAAATTCTACTTCATATGAATGTTTGATATGCTAATTATGAGAGAAAAATAATGTTTTATTATTATATTTTGTTGCTAATTGGCAATTATTCTTCCCTTGAAATTCCATTATTTTAAATATCCATGGTGTTGAATTTTACCAACCCATGTGAAAAGGTTGTCATCAACTCAATTCATTCTGAACCCCTTTATCTGTCATCGAACACTATATTCATAGATCAATATCCACTTTCCTTTTTGACCCTAGAAACATACTCATCTTCTAAAGAAATTCGTTGGAAAATAAGTAGTCCAATCTTTCATATTAAAGTTAGGGTTGAATAAGTAATTCCTCTCAACTATTGTTTCCTAGAATAAAAAACTATATAATTTATTCAGTAATTTCCATACATTCTTCATATTTTTCATACAAAAAATAAGTATATAGAATGCCATCTTTCAAAATATCTTCCACAGATTATTAATGAGTAAATTTAATCAATATAATTCTCTCACTTAAAAATTCAGCCAAGAAGTTCAAACTTTTTATTAGCAAAGATAAAACTAAGTCTATGTGTGATAGAAGAGAGCGCAAGCAGAGAATAATAACAAAAGGAATGGGAAATTAACCAATAAATACTATCCTTAAAATATTTTATATTAAGATTGATCTTCAGAAAAAAATTTATAGTAAATAGAATCAAATTATTATATTCAATATAAATAATTGATTTACCTTCAGCTGGAGTCAGATCTTTATAAACAGAAGTGAGTCCTTTTCTTAACCTAACCTCATCAACAAATGGTAATAATGCAACACCTTGCCAAGCAAAACGCTTCCCATTCAAGTCGATCATAAAATCTTTAGGGTAAAAGTCAAGAATTGGAGACATCTAAAAGTATGAGATAACATATGAGTAAAGGAAAATACCAAATAAAATGCAATACACAAATTGCATAACTTAGACTAGGATCTAGTGATTATACTTATCATTCAATACAAGAATAAGTAACACAAATATTTTTCAAACATTTTTAAGTTACTGCGATTTCAACTAGAAATAAATTGCCCTTTCATATATGTAAAAAAAAAAAACTCATAAAACTCACGGGATTAGTCATTAAATCTGCCCAGGTAGGAGGAACCAGAGAAGAACTTCCAGCAGGAAAAACACTCATAAGTTGCTCAAATGGACTGAACTATAGTAATAAAAAAATTAAATGAATTTTATAAGACTAGAATAAGATAAATGTGGTATGAACACTATAGGAAAGGTGAGGGATAGTAACAATAACAACCAACATCACCAGTAAAGCATGTTTACAATTCACAAATCACAAAGAAATATCATTTCTAGTCAGTGTTTTAAACAAAGCAATTAGTCATGAAATACAATCTTTAATTTTTTTAAATTTTGGTAGTTTAATTCAAAACAGAACTATTAAAAGTTGTAAATTATAAGCTAAAAAGATAATGAATTTATATTATTCTTTTACTTACTGGTTGAGTATTTTTCTCAAAGCATGTATTACATCGAGTAATATTGACAAAATCAGAAGCAAAAGGAGCATAATGGTAAGGATAATACCATTTCCACGAAGCACAGCCCTGTAATAATAAAATGTTATAACAAAGAGGAAAAAAAAACTTAATGCATAAACAGAACTAATATAATAGTTAAAAATGAGACCAATATTAGTATTTATAACTAACATCACTTAATACTGCTTCATAAAATCATGATAATTTAATTAATACATTCAATGTACAATTAGGTTATTTTTATTCTATAGTTATTGTATATGAATAAAAATAAATGAAATGAAAAGAAACTAATCATTTTATTTACTTCTAATACAACCACAGAAGATCAAAAGAACATAAGATGTATGAAAAAATCTTCATATTTACTGAGATTCTGCTTATTTTTATTTAAAAAACAAAATAATAAAATAGGTATTAACTAAATTATTAAATTGATAACTGAGATTTGGTTTCGGAACTGGTTAATTACCAGTATTTTATTCAAATCACCAATAACTACACAAGTAAAAACTAAAGAATATAAAATATATGATAAAGTTTCATATAAAAAGAAAAAAAATCCAAATAAATTTTTTAAAAAACAACAGAAAATGAGCATTTTTTTTTGTAATAAAATTATTATATAGAAAAAATTCATACAGGCTATAGGAAATTATGACTAATTATAATTTTTATTAGAAAAATATAGTAATTAAGAGAAATATGCCAGGTTAAAACATCAGTTAAAAATATACAAAACTTTATAAAATATTAGAATTTAAATCACACAATAATAATTAAAATTCACCTGATAGTAATATTTCAGAACCCAACATAATCCAATAACATATTCAAAACCTATTTTGAATGTTTCTTCTGGACTATTTCCATCAATATTGAATTTAAGGCTATAATACCTTTCTTTATAACCTCTTTGCCAAAGCTTAACTTCATCTACTGGTTCTGGTTCATCTTCAATGTGAATCTCCTTTTCCTAAAAGGGAAAACAAGAAAAAATTAATTATAATTGTGAAACATGATTTTTTTTTAAACATGAAGTAGAAGAACTTGTTTACAACTGAAAAGGAATAATAAACAAAAAGTAAGTCAGTTTAACAAAGGCCAATATGGTATGGTATTGGTATTTGGTGGGGGGAACGAGTCTGGCAAGTGGCCTAGTGGTCATTTTTGCCAACCCTTGGCGGCTACCTGAGTTGCTGCCGCTTACTAACCAGGGTGGGAGTGCCAAGATTCATTTTTCAGGACCAACAAAAAATAAATATTAGCTGCCACAGGTGGGATTCCGAACCAAGCGCTCCGGGATCTACACCCCAACCTGCACGACCATCATATCATGTCCATCCATTATGGCCTGACATTATATTCTTTTTTTTTTTTTCATTTTACTCCAAAATATTACCCATTACGACTTCTTATCTTAGCAGAATCATTACCCATTTGGTTTACAGAAAGGAGAAATGATTTGGAATTAAATGTGAACATATGCTAGAACTTTAAGCAGAAAAAGAATACAAGGGTTCAAAAGAATCATTCAAAAACAAAAAAAAATGCCACATTTAGGAAATGGTGATGCCATTTGAAAATGGAACAGAATACTTAGCAACCTTAAGAACAGTTTGAAAAATGAGTAGACTTAATAAAATATAAAATGAGCACATGCTTTTAAGATTGATATTCAAAAAAGGTTGTGAAATTTTCAGTTCTGTTTTTTCAACCTTTGTGATCTAAAGAATCAGGATGGAAGAACAGTAACAGATGTTAAGGTAAGTTATGACAAGGACCAGCAAATCATCTTCTTTGGCACCAACTTTGGAGACATCCAAAAAAAAAACTTACAAGCTGGAATAGCCTGCCAGAATAAGTTACTACTAATAGTATGATTACTATATTATAAAGGATTACCAGGCCTAAGCCCACAAACAGAACAAGAGACTATGTTAAGGAAATTGAGGGCATGTCAACTTACAAGAAAGGAAAGGTAATAAATAAACAATAATCAGAACTTTTGTCAGCTTAACACTAAGCAAATTTTTTCCTCATAAGCCTCGAGAATAGGGTCCTATTATCTGTTGAATATGTGGAAGGTTGGGCAAAGGATGGATTCCAGTAGGAGAAATTTCCAGTGGTCAAATCTTCATGTTGACATAAATATTTAAAAAAAAGGTATTGCACATTGGACACTCTAAAGAAGACTAGATGGTAGAACTCAAAATATGAACAGGCAGTAAAGATTTTTAGGAAAATATAATCAAATGATCCTAACAACTGGGAAAATTATATCCTGAAGAGAAATGAATATTACATTTGAAACACAATAAAAGTACTTAGGAGAATTAAGTTATAAAAAACATTAAGAGGGTTACAGTGTTTGCCCTCAAGTAAAGGATTATATTTCTGAGCAGTGAAGAGAGGAGGCCCAGCACTGCTATAGTGATTAATAATCCTAATCTTGACAGGATGGATCTAAGGCAGCATACTATGGTGGATTATGCAACATGTTACATCAGGTGGGGCAGTTTAGCCTTAATCCTGGTATCAGCTTACATGCCTGACAGAAGTGATATCGCAGTAGGGATTTCCACTATGGAAGCTATCAAGAGAGGAATGAGGAATCTGATCATTGGCTGGAACACGGTCAAACAGTACAGATAGACAAGGCACAAAATTGGGTGATTTTCATAATGATTATAAAATCACAGAATTAGATGTGATAAACAAGCCTTCTGACACGGCTACTTTTTGTGGAGATATAAGATAGACTTAGAATGATGTAACAATAGTGAGGAAAGATCTCGAACACAGTGCAGGTAACAGGGAATTCCCATTACATCTGGAGAAGATACTCAAGCAGTGGAAGAAAATCTGGTATATGTAGGCTGCAGATCTTGCAGGTCAATATAGGTGGACGAATTCAGATCTTTTTCCCAGTAATAAAATCTTAGCATTTCGGGAGCCATAGTGTCAAAAGAACATGGTCACGAATATGGTCACCCTGCAACGATGATCATTTATAAAGGTGAGGTCTTGAGTATTCTGAGGAATGCATCTTCTATGTGGAGCTGTTTTAAGTAGACGTTTCTAAGCCAAGATAATGGAATTTTAAAAGTTTGGTGGAAATAAGTTCAGAAGTTTTTTTTATAAAGTAAATAGAGATCATGTGTCAGCAAATGCAGATAAAAATAAGAACAGTCATTGAAAATTTAACAAATACGGATGATACTATTACAGAATGGCATCAAGGAAAAAATTTAATAAAAAAAATATTAGAAATGAAGACATTGTAAAAGATTTGGAGTAGTTTAGAGGGGATGAATTGCATAAACCCCTTTAAAGTCTTTTACAGATCCTATGGGATGTAATGATGTATAAATAATGACAAGAAAATTGCTAAATAAAACTAAATTGATGAGTAAAAAGCTGAGCCAAAACATTGGCTTTAAACAGAATACTAAAACTTAACCTTTTTTTAAAAGTCAGTTGGACTGAAACCCCGATAAAGATAAAACATTCATATAGCTATGGAATATTCAATCAGAAGTTCAATAACTTGAAAAAAGCAAAGGTGTATTCAAAAGTGTTATTGGAAAAACAGACTAGATCATGTTTAAGAATTACTAAGGAGATAGTTAAAGATTAGTAAAATGTAATACTTGATAATTCTGTTCCATCATCATTTTTTGTCGCATTTCCATGATCTTTTTTTGCTTTAAATGTTGTCTAAAATTTCTCTCGTTAACTTGTCGTTTTTGGAATATTTGATCTTCAGCTTGGCCAAGATCAGTCATAATTAGCTGTACTCTGTCAAGATTAACATCACCACTATCAGTAATAAATCCCTGAAAAATATAAACAGGAAATAATTAATTGATCAATAATAATATTTACGAAACATATGGTAGTCATAGTTATACAATTTTAAAGATGGTACATAGTATTCCATTTAAATATTGAAATACATGACAGCGAATACAGAGAAGTAGATAAAATTTATTTCATCAATGACAGCCTTATTAGAATTTAAATACAAAAAAAATATAAAGTCAATTTTTAGCATACTCTTCAAAAAGTAAAACATGCAGAAAATACAATCAGAAACATTTATAGTATCATGGAAATGACAAGTTAGGAGAGAGTGATATACATGAGTAAATAACAAGGTTCAGAAGTGGGATTTTTACCAAAAAGATTGAAAAAAAAAACTTGTTTATTTAGTTTTAAATATTCATAAATATAATGATATTTTTTAGGAGATAGTGAGGTTGTGGATTTAAAGATTGTTCAGTGTGTCTTCAAGGATGCTAATATTGCAATCGAGCATTACAAAATAAATATTAATTTGGAGAATTCTTTGAATAAGGTATCGCTCATAAGATTTTCCTGGATGCTACTTCCGAATTCACAATCAGATTTTCAATCGCACATGAACATTTTTAGTTAATCTAATTTTGGAATTTTCTTAATAATAAAGATCGTTATGATTAACAGGCTAATTTTCAATTACATTACTTTTATTAAGCTATTAATAATAATTATTAAAAAAAAAATCATTTAGGTATTGAAATAAACAAGTAAAAAATATTGTACTCAAAGGTACTTTGGCAGTATAATATGTGATTTAATAATTTCTTTTACTTAATTTATGTATTATTTAGAAACTCCAAAGACACCTTATATAAAAGAAGTATTTCTAATACTACAGAAATGAAAAAAAAATTACAACCAAAGGAAAATTAGCTATTTGAGTGGAATTGGCAAAGTCCTTTCAGCTTGAAATAAGGCCCATAAAAGGCTGATAGCCTGATGGGAGGACAGGCTATATTTTGAGTTCAATCTGGTTTAAGTCTGTTGTGAGTGATCAGTTCAAAGCTTAAAGTATACCTTAACGATTTTATGCACTTAAAAGTTCAGTTCCTGAAATAAGTTCCAAATCTTACTGCCTGATTGGTCCCAATAATTAAAGTCTGATTGGAGTCCAAATTTCTGACCTTGGGAGGCCACAAGTTTCATTGAAGAAAAAACTTAAAATTTATTCCTTTATTGTTTATGATTAATATTTTGTGTTATTAATTAATATTAATATTATACACAAATAAAAAAGTTTATAGACATTTTTTTAAAAGTGAAGTAATTTCTTTTTAATGAGACCACTCTATATGCTTTACAGTTCCCAAAATGCAGTTAAAAAAAAATCAAAGATTTTATACCAATCATATCATTCAACATACCAAACATGGAATTTTAAATTACTGTAAGGGCAGGCTTCTCTCTTATAATAAAAAAAAATCAAGTAATCATATACTTACACCTGTTCGATAAACAGTCTTTTTGTAAAGCATAACAAGCCTATCAATTGCGCCTTCACGAATTTCAAGAGATGGCAAGTGAGGTAGAAAGTCATTACCAACAAAAAAACACATGAACACCCAATCATCTAATGCTCTTTCAAAATCGTATTCAAACGGTAAATCTGGCATTTTTAGTTCATCTTCTAAATATTCTCGTAGAACATTAAGTCTTACAAAAATATATCTAGTGGGAGCACCCACTGGATTGTTTATACTAAGGCTATCCATATCGTCAACCACACCTTTACAATCAGTTAACTCATGTCCTGTAAAAATAATAACCAAATTAAAATTAAATCAATAAAAAAATGCATTCTATAAGGTGTACATAAGTCAAAGCAAAATAATTATTGTTATAATTTTAAAAGAAAAACTAAGCATTCTAATAAAAAAATAAAACCAGCAATCATTTAAAGAATAAAACTTGATAGGATGATTGCTTAGAAAAATTAATAAATTATTTCAGTTTAAGAGGATATTAAACAAAGCAATCTTAATGAAAAAAAAAAAGAGAATACAAATTTATAAAATTGTACAATATAGTTAAATATTGTATGTAGTAAAAGGAGATAACCAAGCTTTTGAGATTGTTTAGTCAAATTTGATCATTTCTATGTATTATACCCTATGCCCTCTTCTCTATTGCTGATAAAGAAGATGTATGTAGCGCATAAACCCATAGTAGTGGGTAGTGTATGTTTCTAAATCCCATTTAACAATAATCTGTACAGAAATAAGTTCAACATGAACCGTCTATGGTTCCCATGCTCGCTGAAACTATGGCAGAGAAACTAGTAATACTTTCTCAGTGCAGATTATATCCAACTTTAAACAGTGTAAAACAAATCGGTAATCAGTGGATAAGTCACTATTGACCCATTACTATGGTGATGCAACAGCTGCCCCTTAGACATTGACCAGGCATTCCATGTCATCTTCAAGAAAAATATAACACATAAATCTTTGTATTTGAACAGTTTAAAAGGCTCATGGTTAAACATTAGTAACAGTTCTAACTTGATCAACCATTGAAAAAAAAATTAAAAGATCATAATGGACTTCTGTTGCTAATAGTAACCAGTAGTATACCAGTTGCAGGATTTACTTACAAGACAACAAATACTACAAACGTTATTGTTCCTATAATGTCAACACCATACTACTATGATGTAGTATGGTGTTGGCAGAGTTCAATTTGGGGCATGCACATAAACAATTTATGATCACGAGTGAAATATACAGAAGCTTTTTAGAAAATAAATACATAAAATTCTGCTGATCATCCATATTTATTTAAACAAACAGCTCGAATTAAACAATGGGGAGCTAGTACCACAAATACCCGAGGCAATCGCTGGTGTCTACACTTAACTCCCTTTGTTGCAATATTCTTTGTCCCGATTCACCTAAATACTGACCAACTGATCCTAACCGTAACCCTAACCTCCTAGACTTCTTCATAAACAAAGAATCAGGCCCTCTAAATACTTCCCTCTCACACCTAGATAACCTATCTTCAGATCATAGTCAATCCTGAGAGACCAAATCGATCTCAATATTTCCCTAAAACCCCTGATAATCAAGATGATGCAGTCCATTCCTTTACAACCCTTATCCAACAAGCTGTCTCGTCTGCCTCCTTTCCCTATAATTTCCCAAATAAACACAAGACAAATCCTCTACCAATCTCAAAGACTTCATCCAAACCAAATGCCAATACAGAACATTATGGCAACGCACTAGACACCCTTCTGACCATTGCTCATATAACTATTATAGCAAACTAGTTAAAAAAGAATCGGCCAACTATCAATCCCAGTCCTTCAACTCCTACCTCTCTACCCTTTCTACTCAGGATAATTGCCTCTGGAACATGAACAAAGAAATCATGAAATCCAAACACATTTCCCATCCCCTCCGACGAGATGATAGCACATGGGCAGCATCAGACAAAGATAAAGCCAAAGAACTAGCCATTCACCTTTCTCACACATTCACTCCTCATCCTCACCAAATCGAAACAATTGGAGAATACCTATTGTCACCAATCCCTCTTTCCTTACCACCAAGAGCAGTCACCCCTTCTGAAGACAAACATCAAATACAGATGCTAACTCATCGTAAATGTCCAGGGTATGATATTCTTACTCCTCAAATCCTTCGCCAACTTCTTTCCAAAACTATAATATACCTTACATATATTTACAATTGTATCCTTAGAACAACCCACTTTCCTATCCTGTGGAAACACTCCATTATAATTCTCTTTTCAAAACCAGGAAAACCACTTAACAATCCTGCTTCCTATAGACCTATTAGCTTACTTCCAATCCTCTCAAAAATATTTGAAAAAATCCTCCTAAAACGTATCCAATCCATAGTTGAACCAAAGAGTTTTCCAGCACATCAATTTGGATTCCGCCCTAGGCACTTCACAGTCCAATAAGGCCTCAGAGTCATCGACTATGTCTCTTCAGCTCTTGAAAAGAAACAATACTGCTCGGGTGCCATAGCACAAGCTTATGACCGAGTATGGCATGCCGGATTCCTTTTCAAGCTTAAATCCTTATTACTTCAAGCCCTATACCTTATCCTCCACTCCTACCTCTCAAATACTCCTTTCGGGTTTACAGTGGTTCTAAGTAATCAAACATCTATCTGATCGAGGCAGGGGTTCCCCAAGGCAGTGTCTTGGGTCCTGTCCTCTTCATCCTCTTCACTGCTGAGATTCAGTCAAATAACAGAGAAGATGAGAAACATAGCAGAGGTTCATGGAATCATGGATTTCCTGTCAACCATTCTGAAAGTACAGTTCGCCAGGAAGACAGGAAAACAAGAGGGTTTGCCCAGGGATCGTACTTTTATGGACTGTGCACAGGAAATGATGGGTGTCAGCACAAGGGAAGAGGAAGCGAGAACGGAAGTCGAATACAGTCGATCGAAAGCTACACCGACCTTTTGGAGAAAGAAAGAGTTCAGAGATGGTGGAAGGGAAAGAAGTGGGACCAGAAAGATGACCAAAGATGCCTTGATTGTGGCAAAACCGGATATTTGGTGGAACAGTGCCCATGCACCAAAACGCTACGAGTGCAGGAAAGAGAGGCATATGATGAGGCATTGCCCGTATTTATACAGGCAAAGAGATACAAATCAGGGCGAATCAATGGAAGTGAATGCCCAGAGAGTAGGAAGAAGAGGACTCCCAAAGAGATCATATGGATCTCAGACAGAAACGTACGAAACATCTGAGGCACCACAGACAGAGTTGGAGGGAAGTGAGAAAAGATATGAAAGGGCACAGAGAGTAGAGAGGTGAATAGATAATGGAGGAAAAAAGACAGGAAGAAATCTGTTAGGAGCAACGGGGGAGATGGTGAAGGAAATAGAACTAAAACAGCAAAAAAGTAACTTAAGTAAAAGAGCATTGATACCGGCAGGCATTGCATGAACATATTAGGGAAGAAATTCAGAATTTATAGAGACAAGGTATCATTGTCAATAGCACTTCACCCTACAATAGCCCCTTGTAGGCAATGAAAAAGAAGGCTGTGGCGGAGAAGCAAACTGAGAAGTACTGCATTGTCATCAATTATTGAAAATTAAATGAAAATACGGTGGATGAGCAGTATTCTATTCCCCGGTTCAAAGATATACAGAATAGGTTAGATGGAGCAACAATATTTAGTAACTTTGACCTCAAGGCTGGGTACCACCAAATAAAGATGCATACAAAGGATCTACCGAAAATGGCATTCACATTTGAACACAGCCACGAGTTAATGGCATTTGGGCTGAAGAATCCTCCCAGTAGCTTTCAAAGACTAATGGACGAGTTCCTTAAAGATATCGACGAATCCATGTGCCAAGTGTACATGGACAATCTATTGGTTTTTAGTAAATCAAATTAGATTGGTTGTCTCAAGCAAGAACCATAAATGCAGTAGAGGAAGAACAAGGAGAACCAGGGGAGGACGTACGACAATTCATAAGGGAATGGATTCCAGGGGAGGGGGAGACTTCGAATACACAGCCACAGGAGGAAGGAACTCAGTTGTCAGGTGATGATAGCTCTACAGGGAATTGACCGTTAAGGAAGGAGGAAAAAAACAAGATTATAAATGCATCCGAAGGATCAGGCGAAGACAGTATTCACATTTGAACGTGGCCACTACGAGTTCACGGGACATTTTGGACAAATTTCTCAGAGGCATCGATGAATCCATATGTCAATCTTTGAATTACTATAGGTGTTTTGTCCCAGAAATGGCAGAGCATTTGGTCCCATTGAATAATTTGCTAAAAAAAGGCAGTAGGGTAGTCATAACACCGGCCATGGAGAGCAACATTAGGTGTATAGAGTGATTGCAACAGGCACCGGTATTAGCATTCCCGGACTTCAACAGAGCATTCACGATAACGACCGATGCTAACAAATACGCATTAGGGGCAGTATTGTCACAGGAGAGTGAGGGGGGAGAGCGCCTGGTGGCATACGGCAGCAGATGATTAACAGACACGGAATCACGTTATAGTGCACTCGAATGAGAATTGCTGGGGATCATTTGGGGGGTGTAGACCCAATGTATTTGTAAGATGGTTCAAGATTCATACCGATCCCAGGCCTCTCCAATGGGTGGGAATAGAAAAGAGGTGCGCCGTAATTGTAAGGAAAATGGAAGATAATTATTCACCAGTGGAATGTCACTAGCATAACTAGAATCTGACACAGCTGGGCGTTTTGATCGTGGAGTTTCATCATGGACGAAAATATTTTCTAATGAAATGTCGTTAGATTTATTAGGATCAGATGTAGCGGGACAATCTGACCTCAGTGAATCAGGCTCATGGAGCCCAGTAGGACTGCCAGGAGACACTGAAGAAGAGGGTAACTGTTGTGAGTGAGTTTGTATGGAGTTAACTTCCAACGAAATGTCAATTATCAATCAGCTCTGGCACAGCTGAACGGACAGAATGTTTTTTATGTTGTACCACTAAGGAATTTATAAATTTACTACAATGACCTAGTGAACTAGAGTGGCATGTAGAATTGGAACAGGGAGGTTTGCCTGCGAATCTAGTGTTGGTTGGCTGAAGTGATCCTTCAACTGTACCTAAATTATAACGATGGTTATTGAGGACTCTCTTAAAGCTTGGACACTTTGTAATTATGCTATTGTTGATAGAATAAGGACTAGTATGGGTCTTGGATGTCATTGGCGAGGAAAGATTGACTTGTGATACCGAGTGATAATAAGAGCCGATAAGATAATATGAGCCTTTAAGCCTGCAGAGGCAAGAGGACCCACAGGAGTGGGGTTCATGTAATGTTCATGGATTTAAAGAGGGAAAGATCTTCTTTTAGTTGGAAAAAGGTATGAAACATTTGAGTGGAAGCTAAGTTCTTTAAGGGCATCGTAAGCCTCACAGAAAGAAGTGTAAACAAGGTCTCAGTTCTAAGTACATACCTTTAAATAAGAATAATTTTTCAGGGTCATTTGCGATACCTTGACCTTGAGAAATAAAAGTTTTAATCTGGGATACATAAAAACTTAATTTCTCTTTGAGTTTTTCAAATTGAATTTTGGTATCCCCTGGTATGTCCATTTTTATTTTAGAGGTGAATGATATGAATGATATAAGGAACTGAAAGAGAATAAATGAAGAGAGAAGGCGAGAAAAAACGAAATTAATTAATAGCGGAAAGGAGCACCTTACAAATTTTTTTTTTATATGACAAATAATTTAAAACAAGAGATGAAATAAAATGCACAATAACAAAATTCGACAACCAGAGGACCATGAGAAAAAAAAAATTAATAAGAAAAATATTATTTCAGTGGAAACATTATTTGTTGCTGTGACCTGAGATCCAAGATAAGGAAATTCCTCCACTCTTTCAAAGATACAGCTTCCAACAACAACCTGTCTCTCCTGGGATCTGGCTCCTCCGGTGTATATATATTTCCTTTTATTTTCATTAATGGCTAGACCCATATGTGCGGCAGCTCTCAGCAGGCCTAAGAAAGACTTGGTAAGCACAGTAAAAGATCGCGCCACTATATCAAGGTCATCCGCATAACTGAGCAGTTGGACCGATCTGTTGAATATGGTGTCATTATTCTGGATACCTGATTCTCTCACTACTTTTTCCAGGATCAAATTAAACAGGAGGCACACAAGAGCATCTCCTTGCCTTAGTCCTTTATTTGAGCCAAATTCAGAAGTGTGTTCAGACTGTATGTGGACCCTGCACCTAACATCTCTCATAGTTATTTTTATAAGGCATATAAGCTTTGAAGGAACCTTCATTTCTCTGAGTGTCTTGTATAACATAGGATGCTTGATACTGTCATACATGTTCCTGAAATCCACAAACAAGTGGTGGGTAGGGATCTTATGTTCATAGGCCCTTTCCATGATTAATCTGAGGGTATGAATTTGGTCCACCATAGATTTCCCTCTCCTGAAGCCAGTCCAATTTCTCGTTTTGCATGCGGGGTCAGCCTTTGGAAGAGGATATTGGAGAATACTTTGTAAGCACAGGGGAGCAGCGATATTCCTCTGTAATTAGAACATTCCAATTGTTCTCCTTTCTTATGAAGAGGGCATATCAAAGCACTGCTCCATAGCTGAGGCATCTTCTCTTGAACGCATATCTCGAGGATCAAGTCATAAAGTGTCTTGTGCAGTTCCTCTCCACCATATTTAAACAATTATGCCAGCAATCCATCCTCGCCTGGTGCCTTATGGTTCCTCATTTTCTGAATAGCATCTATAACATCTTTTAAATCTGCTGGCTCAATACCCTCTTCATCTTCTTCATATCCTTCTCCCATTCTGAACTCAGTAACCTGTTCATTCAGCAGGCTACTAAAGTGCCTTGCCCACCGTTTAAGTATCTAATCCTTATTGTTCATGAGAGTCCCCTCTTCTTTTCTGCATACTTGAATTCTAGACTTGAAAGGGGCTCTACCAGTGTTCACCTTCTGAAAGAAGAGCCTGTTTTCATTCGCTCTTGTGAGCTTCTATTTCTTTTAATGCCTCTATCTACCATAATTTCTTCTTCTTCTCATCCCTCCTCCTTTTGCGGTATTCCTCTGTGGGTCCCCTTGTGAACCGTTTCTGCACCATAGCTTGGTAGACGTCATTCTTCGCATCTGTTATGCTTCGGCATTCTTCATCAAACCAAGGTGACCTTGTTTCACGTTCCTTTAGGCCTAAGCATTCAGACGCAGTTCTTGTAATTGCCAACTCCACATTTTCCCATACTGCCTGAGTGTCTTCATTAATGACATCATCCAGAGTCTCATGCAGTGTTCTATCTATTTGAGCTTGGAAAGAGTTGCATATATCAGGGTCTTGCAACTCCTTGCAACCCTTTTGTCCTGGCGCTTGAATTACCCCAGCTGACATTGTCCGCCATTTTTGTTTTTGTTTTGGAAAAACAATTTATAAAAAATCTTTTATTGATCCAAAAGAAACAAAATGACATTCATAAAAATATTGATAATGATGAGAGATAGTTGACCGTGGATAAATTATATAAGAAGATGGTTGGAGGGTGCGGTCAAAATATAACATAAATAAATTGAAATAATTTATTTAAAAGAGACAATGCTTTGACCAGAATTTCTAGCCTTCATCAGGGCTAAAAACAAAGAACAAGATAACCAATGAATACAAAAAATGAAAAAAGAAAATATAAACAGAATGACAAAGTAAATAATTGTACAGAATGAAATTACTAAAATTAAAGTGATGAAAGAAGTGGAAAATACAATGCATACATAAGTAAGTAAAAATAACATAATTAAGGAAATAAAATAAAAATTTGAAGTTATATAATGTAAAGGAATATGAATATATTAGTTTATTAATTTAAAAATTAAAATTATGGAAAGAAAATATATGTAACTAGTGAAACATGTAACTATAATATTATAACAAAGAAACAAAATATGAAGTTAAGTTAAACAAAAGAAGTGAATAGAAAACATAACAATAATAATATATGGTGAACATAACTAATGAATTACACTTAAATTACATTTCTTTTGTCTCAAATTCAAAATCAGAAAGTTTATATTGTAAAACAGATTCTTTGACCTGCAGAGCAATGGGCGCACTAGGTAATAGGTTTGTAATTTTATTTAAAATCATAAATAAATGGTTACTTCTAATTGTCACGAAAGAGAGCGTTAACATTCAACTTAGCATAACCTAGAGGTTCCACGGATGCACTAGAATCACCATTTAATTTATTGCAAGACATAGGAGAAAAAGCATTAAGAAGCTTAGCACATGTTTCAGTAATAAAACTGACCTGACTGGCTGAATCTAGAAGACCACGCACAATAACAAAATTATTAGGAGAGGTAAAAATCTTAACTCTAACTGTAGTAAGCAAATTATAAGAAGTAAATTGATCACGAGCGAGTGAGATATTTAGCTGAGTTAAGACCTTAAAAGAAAGCTAAGGTGCTGGATCTCCTGAAGCGGCAAGGGAGTTATTCAAAGAACACGATTACTCAGAGGAGTCAATAGAAGAGGAAAGAGTAGAGTGACAGATGGGCTGAAAATCAATAGCTTTCAAAGCCTTATCAGGACTAACTATGTGGTATGTCACCCCAGAATTAGCAGCAGAACGAGAAGAGTTCCATCAAAATGCAAGAGTGAATGATGTCTTTTATGACATTTAGAACAGGTAGACAGGTAGAACAGGTCTATAAGTAGACTTGCATTAACCACTAAAATGTTTGGATAAACAATTGAAGCATAATTTTAAATTTTTCACCTTTTAATGGCGCTGTTAAACATTTAAACTCAAGAAATATGGACAAGAATAATTAGAGTATTCCTCTTAACAAAATACGCATGAAAATTTAGTATCTTCTTATGCAGTATGGAAAGAAGATAAATTCTTCTTTTGAGCAGAAACAGTGGGTTTGGACAATTCAGAATTTTTGTAAATAATGAATTGATTTTTAATAAAGGAAATTAAGTCCTCAAGTTGAGGCAAATCATTACAAAATAAGGTTCGCTCAAATAAAATGTAAAGGGTTTTATCCAATTTGCAAAGAAGCAACCTAACCAGTAACTCACAGTCAGTTACCTGATTCAATATTAATTTTGAAATATTTTAAAGTTTGGAAACTAGTTTGATAAACATCTAAAAAGTTTTGCAGTGAAGAATTAGCATGAATAGGAGGAATATCCAAGATTTGATCCAAACATTCTTGAATTGAAGCACGTTTATTCTGATATTTATCATAAAGTAATTTTGAGGCTTCATTATAACCTTCAGCTTTAATCGGGAAAGCATGAATTAACTTTAGAGGTTCACCCTCAAGTAAAGAAATTAGATAATGGAACTAGGAAATAACAGAAAGTGAAATATTATTGTGAATTAAAGTTTAAAATTTAGAATAAAATATATTATAACCCATCTTGTCATTAAACTGAACTATATGCCACTTTGGCAATACATTTTCCACGGCACTATTAAGGATATTGTTATTAGCAGCAGAATTATTATTTGTATCTGAGGTGTTTAAATGACACAATACTTAACATAATTCCAGACATTGAGCAACATAATCTCTAAACACACAGTGAATTTCCAGTACAGTACAATTAACTTCTGAAGAATCGAGGGCTTAAGTAAAAAAAGCTCTAGTCTCAGCCTCTAAAAGATTTAATCTTTCTTTTGAAACTGTAATTTCAACTGTTGATTAACCAGAATTAGCTTTTCCTTGAATGAAAGTGAAAAAATCCTTCATTCAGGAAATATGAGATATGAGATAAAAAATGGACATCCATGTCGAACTAGCAAAAAAAGGTAGCACAAATGAGAAGAAACAAGTGACGGAAGCAACGAAAGCACAAAATAGCGAAGTTATTAATTATTAAATTATAGTTATTATTAAATTATTATTATTATTACACTTAAGAGAGTACCAATGAGTAATAAATATGACATGGAATGGTAAAATAGTGAAAATACAAAGCAAAACAGTGACAAAATAAAGCAATATAGTGTGTAATGAGGGGGGGGGGGCGAGAGGGAGCAAGAAGTTCAGCTCCAATCCACCAGAGCGCAGCACCTCGAGCCTCATTGAAGCATTAAAATTTATAAATTACAATATTTTTTAAAAACATATTGTTATTTTTACATATTATTAATTTCTGTAGATAATATTTAACAATGTGGATAAAATGATAAATAAACGATACCAAAATAATGCACGAAACTATCTCAAGTAGATAAGTTAAGACCACTTTCTGGTCACAGCCAGATAATGGCTAGTCAGGCCTATAAATAATGGCCTCAAAATGCTAATCGATCTCTGATCCACAGCCTTGCCTTGACATAGTCATTGCCACTCTACTTGAAATAGCTTTGGTTTATTGGTGATTCTGTTCTTAAAAGAGCAGTTTTTGTTTAAGCTTATCCATGACTATGGCCCTTCCCCTTCTCTTACACAAAAATCTTAGTCCGCCCGCTTCATCTCAGCATCTAAGATTGTTACCTACTTATCCTTAACAGCTATTCTAGTCCGTCTGCTTCATCTTTGCAACCAGTATAGTTGATCCCGTCCCTCCACAGTTCTAGTCCGTCCCCTTCATCTCGGCAACTAGAACTGCTACCTATCCTTATCAGTTTACTAGTCTGTCCACTTCATCTCGGCAACTAGTAAGCTGGCTCCTCTCTCAACAGTTTTAGTCTGTCCACTTCATCTTGGCAACTAGAACTGATATCCTGTTTACAACCCTCTCTATCTTCTACCTAGACCCTCTTCTCTACCTGTGTCAGTGTCCAGGGCTAATCCCCAGGAACAGTCGATCCTTACTTCCTAACTAACTGAATACGCCTTGTCGAGGCACTTCTGTCAAGTTCAGACTGGAGAGCCGTCTCAGACCAACTAACCTCACTCACACACCCATAAGACCAGCCACAAAAAGTGAAAAACAAAAGTGAAAGCAATAGCAATTCATGAAATAATAATTCAAATGAACTTAGAAATTGAAAATAAGCAATGCAAGAACTAACATGGTTGTGGCCATGCAACAAAACCAAGCCAAAAGGAAGTTCATAATTATTAAAGACAAGTTTTTGACAGTGTCTCTTCAACCTCTGACTGACACAAATAAAGAAAAAATGATAAACTGAGAGAGAATCGATATAACATAAACGAGTAAAGTAAACGTTGAGATAGTGAAAAGTAACTTTAAAGAAGTTTAATTTTCGTAATGCCCTGCATTATTTTAGCATCAACCCTACAATAATATTCATTACTATCACATCTGACCAGATCATAATCATTATAAAAAATTTTAAAAAACATAAATCTTTATTAGAATTTTGGTAGTGAAGACTAAATTTATATAAAACAATGAAAATTTTATATTACCAGTCTGACCACAGAGGTCACAACGTTTAGGTTGATTCATAACAAACTCCTCTCTAATAATCGTGAAGTAAGGTTCATGAGTTGCCAAACCAAGCATAATTAAATCTGCATCAGCACCACATAGGCAATGATGGATGTTTGGGTTATGATCACCATGAGCTAAAAAGTATTATCAAATACTTAATAATAATAAATTATAAATAACATCATATAAATTAATAAATATCCTATAAGTCTGTATTTCAATTTCAATGAATGATCTACATTTAAACCAATATAAAGATTAAAAACTACATCCAACCACAAATACTTAGATCTGGCAACATTTGTTTTAATACCGCCAACAACTGAACTATGCTATTAAACAGTGTGGCACAAGTTTGGATGTCTTATCGTGATACTACATAATTGAGAAGCATTGTTGAGTCTCCCATAGGCAGCAGACATTTTAAGCTCAATATATCCTTAGTGCTTAGTGTTCAACAGTTAAAATGCTATTCCAACTTATATTTGGACTTACTTAAAAATTAATTGTGAACTACAGACTTTGGAGTTTTTCCTTATTAGTTAAATAGATAAATTGCTTTTATTTTCCTAACATAAATAATATCTGTTTGAGAAAATAAGACCTCTTTCAATAGATGCCAGGGAAAAAATATGTAGCATGGCAATGTGCAAAAGAAATTTAAGTATTAGGAAAAAGTGTTAAGTTTTTTCATTTAAAAATTATTTTTCAGTGAGCAAGGAATGAATCAGAACAAACTACACAAAAGGATAAATTTTCACCAGAAAACAAAAGATTTCTAGAAACCATTTTAAATGAGAAGATTTTAAAGATCAGCTGAAGGCTCGAGTATTGAGAATCCAACGAAAAAATTAATTGATTAAAATTAAATAAATAATTTATGTATAAATATATTCTACCTAACAGTTAAACATGTTAGTGACAAGTTTAAAAAATAATTACCCCTTTGTCTCCTGATAAAATCCATAATTTTGTGCTCTCCTTCTCCTGGAACACTAGCATCTGACAATATCACTTTGACATTTTTCCAACCAGGATCACTAGCTAATCTGTCATGAATATAATAATTCAGACACTCTGTAAGACGGGACATAAAAGTAGTACCCTGTGTAAAAAAAAAATATATTAACTTTTTATTTAAATGTTAAACATGCTAAATTTCTAAAAATGGTTCATTTGAAATATAACATCAGCTAAAATAACCAAGTTGAATAAAATAATATATTACTTGCAGACTATAAAATATGTGAACACTTGCTTTATTCATGGATCCAAAACATACTATGCATTTTATATTAAGAATAATATATATTTAATTATTATCTTATTATTACAAAACGATTATCTTCCAAAACAAAAAATTATCAAAGTAATTGTAAACAAAAATTGCTAATAATTGGTTTTATTAACATATTTTTTATATATGTAACCTTGAATCATATACCCAATAATACCATAAAAATTACTATTCTCATTTCTAGCATTTTTACAGAAAGCATACCCAAAAAATAAGAAGCTTAAATATATTTAAGAATAACAGTTAAAATGAATTGTCTTTTCATGTAACAACAGATACACCTAATATTATGCTAATGATTAACATTTAAAAAAACAAATCTACAAAAAAACTTATAGGATCTTTACAGCAACAACTACAGTGAACCTAAACCTCAAAAATACAAACAGCCACAATTATCGAGAAAATTAAACATTTTTAAGTATGGTTGATCATTTATAAAACTATTTCCAAAACTAATTATCAAATCGGTAGAAGATAGTTGACCTAATGAAGTAGATAGATTTGAGGAAGATAGTCCGGGTGGAGGTCAATAAAGGTATCAAAATAGTAAAAGAAAACTATTTATTGTTAACCAACATTTTGCCCCACTTTGCAAGGCTTCATCCAGGCTAAATGAGAAAACAAGATGCAAACATTTTAGAATTAACAGAACATTAAAAATAAAAACATTTCAAAACAATTTTTAAGTTTATAAAGTATATAGAAAAACTAAAAATAATGAAATATTAATAATATGAGGAAATATACATGTTGGTAGACTGGAGACAAGTTGTATTTTATTTAATTTACAATTTATATAACCAGGTATGATATACATTTTCCATAGGTCTAGACACATAAATTGTAGGAGACTACTCATTAAAACTAGTTTTAAATATGGTAGAGAGATAGATGAATAAGGTACAACAGATAAGTGGAGTAGATATGGTATAGGTGAGTTATAGTAATATGTAAAAGGGGATATTAAGAAATTGGATAAAAATGAGAAATAGTCAAAATAACCTGATAAGAATGAAGTTCTGCCACCTACTGAGCAGAAAACAGGAGCAGGTAGAGAAAGGAATATACTTCATTGGTGGGGGCAGATTTTTTATAATATATAGATGGGTAAACTGACAAGAGTGTCAATCTCTTGTCTAATATTACAATAAGTAAATATATGCAATAAATTAGGAAGTATAAGTAAAAGATAATACATGCAAATATAAATACATTGATCAATAAATACCTAAATATATATATATGTGTGTGTGTGTGTGTGTGTGTGTGTGTGTGTGTGTGTGTGTGTGTGTAACTTAAGTATCAGCAAAAGCAAAATGTCAAAAAACAGAAGAAGGAGTAAGATCTGACGTGCTTGGACTGCTGTAATATTCTGGCTTTGTTGGGTTCAGTACATCTCTTTATATACATTCGATCAGCTGATCTTCTCAGTCAGCTGACATCGAAGTAACAGCTGACTCAGACCGTAACTTATAAATATATATATAAATAAAGTTATTGAATAAGTGTATGTATAAAGTAGTTGGATAAGTGTGTAGATGGTAAGATTTCTTACAATATATTGAAAGGTAAGCTGACAAAAACTTCTGATCTCTAATCTAATATTACAGTAGGTAGGTAGGTAGATATATGTTATAAATGTGGAAAAAGTGTATAAGATATTATATTTATATATTACATACAGTGTAGAGAGAGAGAGACCAAATGGTTTGTATAAATACATTAATTAAAGTAGAATATGTGTGTGTGTGTGT